>NC_138892.1:61010127-61257045 GCF_965194825.1 Balaenoptera physalus
TTGCCCAAGATTCAGTTTCTCCCATGTTGGACTCCCTACCTCTGGGTTCCCAGGGGTGAGTGGGCTTACAGGGACAGAAACAGTTATCCAACACTTCCAGGAAGTTGAAATTGGGGGTGGGGGTCCTGGGGATCTCTGCTTGCCTGTCACTCACTTCACTCATTACTGTCCTGTAAACAGACTTGGAGTGTGGAGGGGCTGCCATGATGATAACCTGGTAGTGCTTGGCAGCAAGGGGCCAAGGATGGGGTGGCAGGAGGGTTGTCAAAGGGTTGGTGAGGTTCCTAGAAATTTTTTTTTTTTTTGGCTGCACCATGCAGCTTGAGAGATCTTAGTTTCCTGACCAGGGATTGAACCTGGGACCACAGCAGTGAAAGCCCCGAGTCCTAACCAGTGGACTACCAGGGAATTCCCTCCTAGAATTCCTAAGCAATGAGATAACACCACCGGTGTGGTTCCCCTTCCCTCCTAATTTTTGTTTAGAAACACACAAATGCATAGATCTATGGAGATAGACGAGCCTGAGCAGGGACCTGTCTAGAAGTTCAGGATATTCTTTTTTTTTTTTTCTGCGTTGGGTCTTCATGGCTGCGCACGGGCTTCCTCTAGTTGCGGCGAGCGAGCGGGGGCTACTCTTCGTTGCGGTGCGCAGGCTTCTCATTGCGGTGGCTTCTCTTGCTGCAGAGCACAGGCTCTAGGTGCACGGGCTTCAGTAGTTGCAGCACACGGGCTCAGTAGTTGTGGCGTGTGAGCTCTAGAGCGCAGGCTCCAGTAGTTGTGGCGCATGGGCTTGGCTGCTCCGCGGCATGTGGGATCTTCCCGGACCAGGGATCGAACCTGTCTCCCTTGCATTGGCAGGCAGATTCTTAACCACTGCACCACCAGGGAAGTCCCCAGGATATTCTTATTTCACTCATTCCAGAGAAAAAAGCAGAGATAGGGAGGTAGATGTACACAGAGGGAGAGAGAGACACACAGATACACAGCTATACAAGAGACTAGGGATAGAGATACATTTACATAGGCAGAGAGAGTCAAAGACACAGAGAGGGAGAGAATCTGGCACAAATGAAAGCTCAGGAAATAATGGAATTTGTTGAGGTGGATGATTAATTCAGTTTCCAAAGTCTTGCAAGGGTAGGGGTGGTTTCTCACCTGTGGTTCAGAGGGTCACTGCTCACAGTTTCCTGAAGCTCCTCCTCCATCCTTTAAGTTTTTGTCTGCTGGTAGGAGAGCAGGGGAGGCTAGGGAAGGGGGTAGCATCCTTGTTCTCTCACCTCGTCCTGTTCTGGGATTCACTGGTCTCCACCTGCAGGGAGACTGCTTTTCCCTGGTCTCAGTCATGGCTGTGCTGGAGTATTCAGGGCAGGGGGATGAGAGGAATCTACAAGATAACAGGACTTATGGTGTTTACAGTCTAATGAAAATATTATAGTCAAGACACAGAAACAGATCCAGAGACGGGACAAGAACAAAGCTAGGAGTGGGACAGCTTTGGATATTAGTATTGGGTTGGGGAGGTGGGAGGGAATGAACTGTTAGATGAGGCCATGAAATTGGTCTAGGAAGGTGTGCTGGACAGAGTATTCGAGGGGGAGGATTGGGAAGGATGGGAAGTCATAGAGCTGGGTAGACAGCAGAGCAGAGTCGGGAGAGAACTGAAATGGTAAAGCCATGGAGACAGGGGCTTGGACAGTAATGGGGGATGCAAGAGTCTCAAAGTCATTACTAAGGAGTTGTTAGAGATGCCAGAAGTGCCTCCGTGGATGTTCTATATACAGTCCTTGGAGAGCTGCAAAGGAGAGGTCTCATACCTGGGGCAGAAGGAGGGCTAGAAATGGTCTGTAGCCATTGTTAATACTCAGGTGAGTTAAGAGATTGCAGATAGTTGAAGCTCCTTGATTGACAATCCCTTTGGGAAAAGTGTTGTGGATGAACTTTTGGAAAGGTGATGCCCTTTACGGCTAGAATCCAGGATCTCCAAGATCCTTACAGAGCTTGGCTTCTCACTTCTCAAGTCTTCAGGATTTAGCCCCGCTGTAAAGAATAAACTACAATCCCCAGCGTCACTTAGGGCTAATTTAGCACACCTTCCGGGAATTTGAGTATTTCCGGCGGAAGTGGCCTCAGCTACGCCAATCTCCTTCCCTAAACAAAGTAGACTACAACTCCCACAGCCCTCCGCGCCCAGGGGCGGGGGAAAGGAACCGGAAACCGGATGGGGCGCCGGACCAGGTGAGGGAGTGGGAGTCTGGGAACTTGGGGCTCTGGGGGCGGGCTGGGAGCTCCCCGGGCTCCCCGTGGGTGGCAGGCGGGGAGTCGGGATGTCTGTGTTTCGGGGCCCCTCGCTCCGTCAGGGGCTCGCCCGGCGCAGGGAGAGCCGAGCCCATGGAGCCGCCCGGGGGGCCTGCGGAGACGAGGCTTTCCCGTCGGGCGGAGCCCGCGGGCGGAGGTCGAGATTTCTTGTGGAGCTTAGCCGTCAGCCCCCTCGGAACTAGGAGGAGAGATGAAATGTTGTTTCTGTGTCCATGCTCCATTATTATTATTGTTATCATTATTGGTTTAAGGATTTGCTGATTGTCCCTGTGGATTCCTGGAGTGCCCCCAAGGGACAGGGGAGTGGATAGTGTCTTGGATTCCTTCTGCACTTGCTGGATTTAGTGTCAGAGAGCCTGGGTGGCCAGACTTATAGGTGGGTCACCCTCCATTTCCTTCATACTTAATGTAATATGACACTGTCATTTAGAAAGTATCTGCCTTTCTGAAGTCTCTGGCCCTGGGTGACTTCAGATAGGACATCCAAGTTTTTCCTTTGGGCTTTCATGGTGTTTTGTTCAGGACATTAAAACTGGAATCACAGTGTATCACAGTGTATAACAATTGTTTATCTGTCTTGTCACAGTCATTTATGAGCCTGGCTTACATTTTATTCATTTTGGACTTCTTCCCCACTAGCAGACTACCACAGTGCTTACCATGTAAGAGACTCATAAATATTGAAAAGTATAAATGAGTTAACAGCTGGTGGTAGGTTGGATGGAATTTGTGATTTTTATTTCATAGAGAAGAGAGTTAAATGACTTAAAGAGAACCTTAGAGATAAAACCAGGACTAGAATTTGAGTCAGTTGACACATAGCCTGCAGCTCTTGCCATCCGGTCAGGCTTTGAAATTCTGGAACACTGAAAATAAGACCTTGTCACTCTTTTGTGTACCCCAGCCTTGCTGTCTTCAGCATGGGTCCCTAAAGATCAAAGGTAGGCTCAACTTAAGGCCTGAGAGAGATCCCAGGCTTAGAGCAGCCAATCTACTAATGTTGGCACTGTGTGGGGAGATGGCAAAGCAAGGGCCCCTGAGACAATTGAGTTCTCCGCAGCTCCCTTCTCAGCTTTTGTTTGAGTTCAATTGGCCGTGGGTAGCCACCCAGACAGATCAGTTAAAGACTTCTGAGATCAAGTCTAGGGAAGGATTTCCTAAGTTTGGCCCTGATTTTTTTTTTTTAATTTTTATTTTATATTGGGCTATAGTTGATTTAAGATTTTTTTTTCTCTCTCTCTCTCCCACTTTCCCTAGGCTAGGGTCAGAGAACAGGTTGATGGATCAAGCTGTTGTGTCAACCTTGAGGTCCCATCTGGGGGAAGAGGTTACTCTTCACCTGGGCAAGGGGTTGAGAGGGAGAAGAACCATGGTCCCTGCCCTGTGGGAGGCCCAGATGTGATGGAAACATGCCAGAGCCTGGCAAGCCCTCAGAAGCAAGCAGAGGGCAAAGCAGGCAGCTGAGCCTTGAGTGAATTCAGGATGTAGAAGTGGAGAGGAGTCCATCAGGAAAGGCTCCTTGGTAGAAGGTAGTTTTATTTATTTTTTAAATTTATTTTGGCCGTGTTGCACAGCTTGCAGGATCTCAGTTCCCCAGTCAGGGATTGAACCTGGTCCATGGCAATGAAAGCCTGGAATCCTAACCACTAGGCCACCAGGGAACTCCCAGAAGGTAGTTGTAAACAGGATTGAAAAAAGATGGTATGGATACAGCTGAGCAGGTGTTTGTTGACTGCCTAATAAAATCTAGGACCTTGGAGCTATGGAGGAAAATTAAACAGGGTCTCCTCTCTGATCTGCCTCAAGTCTAGTCCGGGAGGCCAGGCGTGAATTCATGAAGAAGCAACTAACCATGGTGACGTGCAGTGGTTCTCAGCCGTCACCAACAATCAGCATCACTTGAGGAAGCCTGTTTAAAATACAGATTCCCAGGCCTCACGCCAGCCCTACTTGGGTTGGGCGAGGCTGGGAAGGTACAGCAAGTGCTGCAGCGTCCCGAAGAGGGACGGCTTTACCAAAGGGACAGTTCGAGCTGCATCTGGAAGGGGAGGTATGATTTGGATGTGTGGAGGGCTAGGGGACTCACAGTCCTGCTTCACTCAAGGGGTCTGTGAAAAATTGGGTTTGTAGAAATAGCATGTGCAAGGTTTTGGGAGTTGAGGTAGGAAGGGCGTTTTGAAAGTGTGAATGGAAAGGTCAGGGTGGACCACTGGGTTTGCACGGGAGTGATTAGAAGGAAGATTGGAAGGAATGGCCTCTGTGGGTTACAGAGCTCGCTGGGCTGCTCCCTCTTCCTCCTTCCCCCCCTCCCTCTTTCTCATCCTCTTCCCTTCCCCTTCTACCTCCCCCGGGCCACACTTTACACACAATATCTCATTCCATTTCTTATATCAATATTTTTAAGTGGATATTGTTTTTCTTAGTATTTGGGGGAGGAGACCTGAGGCTCTGGCCATGGTTACGTAGCTTGTAGGAGTCTAGCGTGAGTCTGGTAATCGTCTCACTCACCACTGAGGATTCTTGAACGTGGGCAAGAAGCTGGGCTGGGGTTGGGGGGTTGTAGGATTAGCAGGGTGGCCGAACTGTCTAAGGCAAGATGCGCACAGCCTTGAGTCAGATGGTTTGGGTTCAAATCCCAGCTTCATTATTTGCTAAGTGTGTGGCCCTGGGCAAGTTGCTTGATCTTGCTAAGCCTCAGTTCTCTCACCTGTAACCTGGGAACAGTAATACCCACCTCGTGGGGTGGTTGTGCACAGCAGTGAGGGGTACCTGGTACAGAGCAGTTGCTCACCACCTGGAAGCTGTTGTAATCAGCTCTGTAATTAGTCTCTGGGCTGTGGCTGTGCACCTGCATCCCATCCTTCAGCACACTGGTTTCCAGGACACAGCCTCTCCTGGCTGGGCTTGTTTTAGGTGCTGAAAGTTTGCCATGTAAATATTTATTGAAAACCTAGGCATGGCCTAGGAACTAGTGACTCAAAACCTGTGCCTGATGGAAAGGAAGTTTGGAGTAGGGGATGATTGGTGGTTATAGGTTATGCTCACCAGGTAATATATGAAGAGGGAGGATGCTTGAATCCAGGAGAGGAAGGGCCCTTCATTACCAGGAGCTGAGATGAGTGAGGGCTTGCCTGGACGTTGGGGGTGACTGACAGTCTCTTCTGAGCCCAGGAAGTGGTAGTAGGGGCCCTGGCCAGCCTGGATCCCTCCCACGCTATGACTGGGGCTGTTGGGGCCTCCGTCCATCTCTTTTCCAGGTAACAGTGGCATGGCTGTGCCCCAGGCTTTCCTGCCGGGGCCCCTCCATGAGGGGGCTGCCCTGGTGGAGCCCCAGCCCTCCCCTCGAAGCTCGGCCGAGGGCTTCTTGGAGGAGGAGCTCCGGCTTAACGCTGAGCTGAAGCAGCTGCAGTTTTCTGAGCCTGTGGGCATCATCTACAATCCGGTGGAGTATGCGTGGGAGCCGCATCGCAGCTACGTGACCCGCTACTGCCAGGGGCCCAAGCAAGTGCTCTTCTTGGGCATGAACCCAGGACCCTTTGGCATGGCCCAGACTGGGGTAAAGAGGTCGGCTTCTCCTGTTGGGTGGAGGGGGAGGCTTCAGGGTGGATGCTTGGCTGCGCGTGCTGTGGGGAGCCTGTGCACGGCTGTGGACGTGTGTGGGCCCCCCACCCCCCGCCATACACTGGCTCGTCTGGTCTCAGACACTCTCCCGGCCTCGCTGCCCCTAGTTAACCAAGCACATTAATGGTAGTTCCATTTCCCCTGTGAGCTGTCCACTAATTGCCTCTGAGAGCCCTTCCTTCCGCCAGCCCCGTCCTTTCCTTACCCTGCCGGATATCCCCTCTCCCTAGAGCGTGCTTGGGGTCAGGAGAGGGAGCAGGACTTATGGGGTCCGTGGGGAGACTGGTTGACCGGGGTGGGTAGGGCAGAGATGCAGGACTTTCCGGCAACCCGGGTTCTGCTTCTTAGCTTGAGGAGAGCTTCGGAACAGAGCAGACTCCAGAGCCTGCGTACTTCCCTTTCGGACCTGCAGATGAGTGACTGCCCCTCAGTGCGGTGCTCGGCGGGTGGGGGAGGGGAAGAGGCTTCAGGGCAGGAGGCTCAATCGCTTTTATTGATCCCAACTGGGGACTGAAAGGTGATCCATGATGATCGATGGAAACGACAGCTTGAGGCTTGGGGCTGAGAGGGCACCCAGAGAGCAGTGGTCAGCCCTGTCCTTGTGCCTCCTCTAGCTCTGGCCGCCTTTCTGTCTCGGGCCATCTGTCTGTCCCCCCTGCCACCCGTCACGCCCTGTGTGGGACCACATATCCCCCATGCGCTTCCTGTACCTGGTCCCAAAGGCTCGTGGAGTAGAGGCAAACAAATAGCTCCTCCTGGACCGCAAGCCACATGAACAATTGGAGAAAGAGGGACAGGCTCAAACCAAGGGCCAGGAATCCTTGTCCCAGGCCCTTGGGTGAAGGTGGTTGGAGTGGGGGGTGAGTGGGGCGCAGCTAGATCCTCTTGGAGGGTGGAGAGGGGCTGGTTGGTTCAGAGCCCAGGCGTCAGGTCTCCAGTCTGAAGCCCTGGTGTGTCTCTCCTTCCCCACAGGTGCCCTTTGGGGAAGTGAGTGTAGTCCGGGACTGGTTGGGCATTGGGGGGCCTGTGCAGACCCCTCCCCAAGAGCACCCCAAGCGACCAGTGCTGGGACTGGAGTGCCCTCAGTCCGAGGTGAGTGGTGCCCGGTTCTGGGGCTTTTTCCGGAACCTCTGTGGACAGCCCGAGGTCTTCTTCCGTCACTGTTTCGTCCACAACCTGTGTCCTCTGCTTCTCCTGGCTCCCAGCGGACGCAACCTCACCCCCGCCGAGCTGCCGGCCAAGCAGCGAGAGCAGCTCCTTGGGGTCTGTGACGCGGCCCTGTGCCGGCAGGTGCAGCTGCTGGGGGTGCGGCTGGTGGTGGGCGTGGGCCGCCTGGCCGAGCAGCGGGCGCGGCGAGCTCTGGCCGGCCTGATGCCCGAGGTCCAGGTGGAGGGGCTCCTGCACCCCTCCCCTCGCAACCCGCAGGCCAACAAGGGCTGGGAGGTGGTGGCCAAGGAGAGACTGAACGAGCTGGGGCTGCTGCCGCTGTTAACGAAGTGAGCGCCCCTGTGGCCGGCATAGGACGTGTTCAAGGTCCCCTGGGTCCTTCGGGGCAAGCAGATGGCCACGCGCCTCCTGGACTGGAGCGACAAGGTCCCCCTCGGCTCCCTGGTTGCTGGGATCTGCCGCGGCAGTTTGGACACTACTCCTGCTTGCCCTCCCGATTCCTGCCCAGCTCACCTTCCTTTGAGCATTGCTTCTTTGGTCTGTGGTACCCAGCTCCACAGAGAGCCAGCACCTGCAAACTGCTCTACCTCAGTCTTTCCCTGGAGCCTCTCTTTGGCGGAGAGTGACCTGAACAGTGACTTCCGAGGTCACATTTGCTGTTGTAGAGAAAAGATCCTGCCAGGATCCCCACCCGTCGTCCTAGAACGGCTTCCTTCAGCTCACCCCTTGCCTCACAGGGACCAGGACAAAGCGTGGGTCATGGCTGCTGAGAGTGAACTTCTGACGGGAGACAGGCTGCGTCAGAGAGAGACAATTCGGTGTGGCAGCGTGGGAACGGCCAGAAGACCTGGATTTCCATCTCCCAGCTTTGAGACTTGTGAACTTTATGACTTCGGACAAGTTGCTTGACCTCTCCAAGCCTCAGGATCCTCATCGATAAGATGGGGTCCCTGCCTCGTGGGGCTGGTGTGGGGATTAGCTGAGATAGCCCTTAAAAGTGCCTTGCGTGGTGCCTGGCACGTGGGTGCTCATTACACCTTTTCTAGCTTTCTTGCCGCCAGGTTGGGGAGGCACTGCACTGCACTGCACTGCACAGGAAGCCCCTCTGACCCAAAGACCCGGGTGGGGGTAGGGGTCTGGGCCTCCACCTGTAGCCTGAGTGACGGGCAGATTCTTGCCCCACCAGAGATGGACTAATGACTTTATGACAAACCCAGCCTGTGATTTTTCCGTCTAAGCATTAAAAGCTCCTAAACCCTTTTGTGTTGGCTCTTTTTCCCTCCTGCAGGTCAGGGGTAGAAGGTGGTAGTTTATATTTTCCCACCTCTTACCTCTTCCTGTTTGCAAAGGGTTCTCTTGGGTAGCTGGCGGTGGTATGAACAGTCTCTAATTGCCTTACCAAAGCTGCAGGGTCTCTGTTAGGGGCCTGTCCAGTGGTTTGTCTGCTACTTGGGGCACTGTGATGGGTGGATGGGAGCCTGGTATCTCCAGCTGACTCATTTCTTACGTCTGCTGAATGGCTGCCCCTTTAGTGAGGGCTGGGAAAGTGAATTCAGTTGGGGGCAGAGACCAGCTTAATAAGGAACACATGGTTGAACTCTAGCTTCTAGGACAGGTCATCTCCAGCTCTCAAAATTAATAAGATTTTTTTTTTTTTAAATTTATTTATGGCTGTGTTGGGTCTTCGTTGCTGTGCGAGGGCTTTTCTCTAGTTGCGGCGAGCGGGGGCCACTCTTCATCGCGGTGCGCAGGCCTCTCACTATCGAGGCCTCTCTTGTTGCGGAGCACAGGCTCCAGACGCGCAGGCTCAGTAGCTGTGGCTCACGGGCCTAGTTGCTCCACGGCATGTGGGATCTCCCCAGACCAGGGCTCGAACCCGTGTCCCCTGCATTGGCAGGCAGATTCTCAACCACTGCGCCACCAGGGAAGCCCTCAAAATTAGTAAGATTTTTAATATGTGTCCCCCCCCATTGCATAATAAGTAATTTGAGTGGCCTCCATTCTTGGTTCTTGGGAGGGAGCCTCTAGATCCTCAGAATTTCCCAAGTGCTGGGAGTTTGTCATCCATGGTGTGACCCTCAGACCACACTTGAGGTTATGCTGAAATTTGACTCAGGAGGGCCGACCATGCGTGAAAGACCAACAGTGTGATTAGAGGGCTGGGGTTTCAAGCCGGGTGATATCAGCCTGCCCTCCAGAGAGGGGAGGCGGGGCTGGAGGCTGAGCTCAGCCACGTACATGGTCAATGATTTCAATCACTTGTGCCTGCATAATGAAACCCTAATAAAGACTCTGGACATGGAAGCTTCGGGTGAGCTTCCTGGTTGGTGAACACATGGATGTGTCAGGAGGGTGATGTGTCCTGACTCTGTGGGAGAAAGGATGTGGAAACTGTTTGGGAGCCTCCCAGATCTTGCATTATGTGTCTCTTCATTTGGCTGGTCCTGATTTGTATCCTTTATAATAAAACTGTAATTATAAGTGGAGTGCTTTCCTGAGTTCTGTGCCATTCTAGCAAGTTATCGAGCCTGAGGAGGGTGTGGGAACCCTTGAATTTGTAGCCAGTTAGTCAGCAGTGCAGGTGGCCTGGGGACCTCCAGACTTGAAGTTGGCATCTACAGTGAGGGCAGTCTTGTTGGGGGCTCTGCCCTTAAACCTGAGGGGTCTGTGCTAACTCCGGGTGGTTGGCATCAGAATTACATTACAGTTTTGCACCCCCATGTTCCTTAGACTCCTTTCCTCTCTAAGTAGTTATTGCCCCAGTTAGAGCACTAGAACTGGGCACTGGAGTAATTGCACAGAGATAGGAGCCATTGTTCTCTTATGTATTTAGCTAAGGTAGTCAGGGAGAGCTTTCTGGAGGAGGCGGCACTTCAGGTGGCTTTAGAGACTGGGAAAGTTTCAGAGAGCTTAGAGAAGAGCATTGTTCTGTTCAAGGGCTGGCGAGTAGATTAATGTTGACTTGGCCCAGTTGGGAGAACAAGGTGGAGAGCTAAGTTGGGGCCAGCTTGTGAAAGGTCTTAAATACTAGACTAACCTTTGAGAATTTGCAGTCCAGTGAAGGAAATCAGATGCACAGAACACGCACTTAAAACACCCAACAGATGGGGGATGGAGGGGCAAGCCATATAGGAGGCAGAGTAGGTGCAGTGGGGTCAGGAATGGGAAGGGAGGGGATTAGTGTGCAGGGAAGATGTCTCAGGGGGATAGAGTTGGTTGGGGTGAAAGCCTAGCATTGGGGTGAGAATCATGAGGTCGTGGAGGTAGGGTTGGGCAGTGCGTAGAGGTTCTTGAATAGTAGTGACCAAGATGATGACTTGAAGACTTAGATGTGGCAGAGTCACTGCTCTATCTGGCTTCTAGAGGGTTGTTGCCCTCAATTCTTGGGGTGCACCTTTTCAGGGAGAGGCTGAATAGGGTCCTGGGCCTGCCTTTTCCCAAGGGCAGCATGTTAGTCTGCTAGGGCTTCCATAACAAAATGCCACAGACTGGGGGGCTTGAACAATTTATTTTCTCACAGTGCTGGAGGCTGGAAGTCCAAGATGCAGATGTCAGCAGGTTTGGTTTCCCCTGAGGCCTCCCTCCTGGGTGTGCAGATGGCCGCCTGCCTTCTCGCTGTGTCCTCCCATGGCCTTTTCTCTGTGTGCACCTCCCTGGTATCTCTCTTCTTAGAAGGACACCAGTCGTATTGGATTAAGGTGCCACCCACCCTTATGACCTTGTTTAACTTGGCTTCAATAGGAATTTGGGAGAGTCACAATTCAGTCCATAGCAGGCACCTAAAATCATATCACCGCTTCTTCTTCCCTGACCAATGTCAACCTCTAACAAATGGGTACTCAGTGCCTTTCCTCCAGTCTGGGCATGGAGGCTGGTGTGGTGGCTTAGCTGGCTAATAGGCCTTAATATACCAGACTGGCCCCTACCCCCCAGTCCATTTTAGAACAGTTTCTTCAGTACAAATGAGAGTGTCCTTAGGGAGGGGAAGCTCATTGTTTTCTCCTGGGCCAAAGGGAATGGTGATGTCAGCTGCTACAAAACAATATTGTAAGGGAATTCCCTGGCAGTCCAGTGGTCAGGACTCAGGTGCTTTCACTGCCCGGGCCGGGGTTCGATCCCTTATCAGGGAACTAAGATCCTGCAAGCCGCGCGGTGTGGCAAACCGCCCCCACCACCAATGTTGTGAAAAGTATTTTAAAGCCAAATTGAAGTGATTTGGGATCAAGAGTTTTGCAGTCTAATATGTTGGCCACTAGCCATGTGTGGCTGTTTAATTAAAATTAAGCAAAATAAAAAATTCAACTCTTTAGTCACTTGCCATATTTCAAGTGCTCAATAGCCACACATGGCTAGTGGCTACTGATTGGATGATGCAGATACAGAACATTCCATCATCGTGGAAAGTTCTATTGGATAGAACTGTGAATCAATTCACCTGTAGAGGTTTTAAAAAAGCCAAGCGTCCCAGCTCCACTTTAAGAGATGTTGATTAGGGAGGTCTGAAGTATAGCCTCGCATCTATTTTTCTCTTTGTGCTGTGGATATGCAGCCAAGGTGAAGACAGGATTGCACTGGATGCCCTGAAGGCAAGGAGAGGGCCTTTCCCCGTATGTAACCCCACACCTGGCACAAAGTAGGTGTCCAGGATGAATGCACATCTGGGTACTCGCATCTGGGTTTGGAGATCTACCCCTGGGTGCCCATCCAGTAACATGAGTATCTCCAGAGTTTGTTGTGTTTGCCCAGTGATGGTGACGCGAATTCCGGTTCAGAGGAGTGGTGGGGTCTTCAAGGTCCCACTCCAACATGTATGCATGTGCACACACATGCACACAATTACACACACTCAACTTGATAGAAACCAAGCTGTGCTTGGGGTGGGAGTGCTTCTGAGACTCTGCAGGATGGAGTGTGTTGGGGAGGAAAGGGGCTCTTCCTGTTTTTTTTTCTTACTGAAACAGGATGGCCTAAAGCAAGATTGAGTCTTTTTTTAAAAAATTAATTATTTATTTATTTTTGGCTGCGTTGGGTCTTCATTGCTGCGCGCGGGCTTTCTCTAGTTGCGGTGAGTGGGGGCTACTCTTCATTGTGGTGCACGGGCTTCTCATTGCGGTGGCTTGCGGAGCACCGGCTCTAGGCGCGTGGGCTTCAGTAGTTGTGGATCGCGGGCTCTACAGCGCAGGCTCAGTAGTTGTGGTGCATGGGCTTAGTTGCTCGGCGGCATGTGGGATCTTCCTGGACCAGGGATCGAACCCATGTCCCCTGCACTGGCAGGCGGATTCTCAACCACTGTGCCACCAGGGAAGTCCCAAGACTGAGTCTTGAGTTTGACCACTGTGTGGTCCTTGACTTCCCTTTCCCAGTTTGACAAACATTTATTTTTTTATTTTTTATTTTTTTAAAAATTTTTTTAAAAATTCATTTTATTTATTTATTTATTTATTTTGGCTGCATTGGGTCTTTGTTGCTGGGCTTTCTCTAGTTGGGGCGAGTAGGGGCTACTCTTTGTTGCAGTGCACGGGCTTCTCATTGTGGCGGCTTCTCTTGCTGCTTAGCACGGGCTCTAGGTGCACGGGCTTCAGTAGTTGTGGCACGTGGGCTCAGTAGTTGTGTCACAGGGGCTTAGTTGCTCCGCGGCATGTGGGATCTTCCTGGACCAGGGCTCGAACCCGTGTCCCCTGCATTGGCAGGCGGATTCTTAACCACTGCGCTACCAGGGAAGCCCCGACAAACATTTATTGATCTCTGCTATGTGCCATTCCCCACGCTAGACGCTGTACGGAGTGACAGAGGTGAATTAGATGATTCCTTGCCCTCATGTTGCTCACTGTCTGGTGCTGGGAGATACAAGGCATATAATTATAGTATAAATCAAATGGAAAACGTGCTGTGAGCAAGTTCTAAACACAGTGCTCTGGGCACACTGACTGAGGAAGGGATTAGCCCTCAGTGTGGATAGGAGGCTGTGTGCCACTGAGAGAGCGCAATGATTGGAAAGTTCTTCTCTCATCACTTGCTCAATCTTGCCACCTCCATGGCGTGGGTGTTCGAAAAAGGAGAACACCCAACGGTGTCAGATTGCCCCAAGAATTTCTCAACCCCAACGGCAAGGTTGAGGGGAGGGGCTCAGGGGTCAGGATTGGCCGGAACCAGGCATTGGGCATGGCTCTATGGGAGATGGGAAATGGGGCTTCCTTTCTGATCTCTTGTTCTGTGAACCTCTGGGATGGAAAACAGCAATAGGTGTGTCAGGGGGTGTCCAGGTGCTGAAGCAAAAAAGGCCAGAAACTCAGCCTGGGCATTGCTGGGCAGAGAAGATGAGTGGAATGGGGGGAGGGAATAGAGATTGTGGCCCAGCCCAGACTAGGTCTCAATTCTCCAAATATTCCTGTTTGGTAGGATGTAGGCCAGCTGTTTTCTATTTTTTCCTAATGCCCCAGAGAAGGAAATAATTTCAGTTGGAGCATAAGACATTGAGGTTAGACACATGGATAAACGTCCCAGCTATGACCATCAGGTGATACAGAAATAAATTGCTTTGGGGGAGGCTGAATTGCTTTCTTCTTCAGAGGTCTTTATGCCAGCCTGGCCCCAGCCCAAGCTTACCAGTCAAGGTTGAATTATGTATTTGGGGAAACTTTCTCTCCCTTTTTCTTTTCTCTCTCCTTGTTTTGGCCCTCATTCTGTCAAAAACAAAACAAACAAAACAACTGCAATAGAATTTTCCTGCACATCTTCTTGCCTGTTCTTCTGCCCCTAACTCCTCCTCAAGGATCTCAGCCTGATGTCAGTCTCTATGCCCAGCTGGCAGAGGGGGTGGCCGAGAGCCCAGAACAGTCCTCCATGGTCGCCTGCGCCAAGCCGGGTTGCCATTTCCATTTTCATTAATTGAAGCATCTTGACCCTGATCATTTCAGGCCAGCAATTTCCTGTCGGCTGGTTGGGAGTGTGTGGGGGACATGCCTCAGCAGGTCATTTTGTCCTTCCATCTACCTTGGTGGTGCTGACTCCTAGTCTAGGCTGCAGAAATGGGTCTCTTATTGCAGTTGATAGGGGAGAAGCCCAGTCTCACCCCTTAGGATCTCAAACTTTCTGTCTTCTGAGGAAGGCCTTTCCGGTGTCTACCCTCAAGCCCACCTGTTGTGATTTTGGCTCAGTTTTGTTTCTTTGTTCAGTTTTAAGAAACTTGATGACTGATGCAGTTGCCTCTCAGAACCTCGTCCGATGATGCTTTCTGCTGCGCACTGGGAGAGGAACAAGTCTTTGAAGAAAGGGTTTGCCTTCCAACCGTGGAAAGGCACCGCAGTTGAGCGATTGGGGTGTGATGGTTGCTCTGAGTGTGAGAGTGAATGTGCGTTTTACTCCTTACCTAGCTTTAGGAAGGTCTATGAAGGTCACTGAGTTAGCAAGATCTTGCCCCCCTGTGTGGTCGTGTCACTTTGTAAGAACCATTCCTAGGGGTATGGTGATGTGTTCCCTACAAAGCGTGGGTCTCCAGTGTATTACATGCACTTGTGTACTTTTGTGATCCCTGGGGATCTTGTCTCTGCATTTTGAAAAATCTCCCAGATGGACACTCGTGGAATTCAGTGTGACCCATTTTTGCTGCCATTGGGTCTCTGTGCGTCTGGAGTATTTTTGTGTAGCCTCTGCCTTTTCACGCATCTTCCGGGGAATTGTGTCTTTCTGAGTGTCCTCTGGCTCCGTTTGGGAGGAGGGAACAGAAGAAGGAGCCCAAACGCGGAGGGGAGCCGTCGGGCTGGGGGAGGAGGTAGGGAGGGGGTGCGCTGCAATCTGTGACTCGGAAAACAGATTTGTGTTGGAGGCAGCAGCCCCGGCGCGCGGCGTGTGCGGGGTGGGGATGGCGGGGGCGGGGGCCGCTCTGGCCCCCAGCTCCTCCGCAATCCAATTAAATAACATTTAAATGCATAACCAGCCCGCGCGGCGATGAGGCTGGAGATTGGAGCGGGTGCGGCGGCGGGCCGCGCGGGCAGCGTTTTGTGGAGCTCAGCGATTCTGGCGGCAATTTCCCCGCTCGGCGCGGCTTTTACGAGCCGGCTCCCGGCGCCCGCGCCCGCTCCGCTGCGCCCGCCCCGCGCCCGCCGCTTCCCGCCACTCCCGCCTCCTCTCTTTTTTCTCTCTCGCCTTCTTTGCAGCCTTCTGGTCTGTCCGTGCATCTCTCCATCTCTTTGGATAGCCTCTGCCGCCGTCCCTCCCCGCCTAGCGGTCTTGCTCCTGCGTCTCTCTGTCTCTTTCCTCTGGTCTGTCTCTGTCTGTCCGTCTGTCTGTCTCTGGGGGTCAGACTCTCTGTCGCACCTCCTGTCTCCAGCTCTTGACGTCTGTCGGCTCTTGCTTCTCTCACCATTTCTGCTTCTGAGTGTGACCCCCATTTTCTGGCCGATGCCCTCTCGGCGTCCCTCTGGATCACCATCTCATCACAGCTTCTGATTCTCTTTGCTTGTTTCCTTGTCTCTCTGGCCTCTGCAGCCTCCCACCCCCAAAGCCTTCTCCTCAAGTCTACTTGCCTTCCCCCACGACTCGGAGGCCCGTGGCCGGGCTGTTCTGGCCTCATCACACCAGCCTTCAAGCCTCAGCCTGCCTCCAGTGTGTGCTAATGGGGGTCTGATGATTGGGAGCAGCAAGGCAGGGCCGAGGAGGGAAAGTAAGCAGAGGTTAAGAAGAGGGGGGAGCGGTGATGGACTTGATGGGCTCAGGCCCAGCAGGACTGTGGTGGAGATAAGTGTGTCTGCGTGAATGATTGGATGAGACCATTCTTCCCCACATCCTCTGGGAGCAGAGCAGAGAGGGTTGTCCCATTCAGCGTCAGGGGAGTGAGGTGTTTCCTTTTCAGGAGGTCCACGAGTCCTGGAGGGATGTGATGCCGTTGGAGCTTGAGGCTCTCCTGAGGGTGGGATGGAGAGTGGGGTGCTTCCTGAGGAACCAGGGTGGAGCAAGTTCCCTATATGGAGGAAGACAGGGAAAGCAAGATGAACCATTTCGTTTCTTGTGTGGGACCAGACTCCATTATCATCTCCTCTTCCTTCTCATTCCCTTTCTTATCCCTGCTCAGGCCCCCAACATATGGAGCCTGCCATTTACCAGATGCTATGGGCCCATGCAGATTTCTGGGGGAAGAGCATTCCTGACAAAGAGAACAGCAAGGGCAAAGGCCCTGATGCGAGCGTGTCTACTGTTGGAGAACAGTGATGAGGCTGATACAGCTGGAGCAGAGAGAATAAGGGAGAGAGTGAATGGTGGGGCTGAGAGGTAATGGGAACCAGACCATGTGGGGACTGATAACCACCGTGAGGCTTTAGCTTTAGCTCTGAGTAAGATGGAGAGTCACGGGAAGGTTTGGAGCAGGGCAGAAGGTTTGACATGATCTGCCTTGTATTTGTATAGAAAATTCTTACTGTTCTATTGAGACTCGATTGAGAAAACAAGGGCGGGGTGGGGGGGGGACCAGGCAGGAGCCTATTGCAGTACCAGGTAAGAGATGATGGTGGCCGGGACCAGGGAGGTGGCAGTGAAGGCGGTGACGAGTGGTCAAATTCTGGATGTACTTTTCAGAGAGCCCAGGGATTTGCTGATGGGCTGGATGGAGGGTGTGAGAGAAAGAGTGGAGTCAGCATGAGACCAAGGGATTTAGCCTGAGTGACCAGAACCATGGAGATTTGGGGAATACTGCAGGAGGAGCTGGTCTGGGGGGAGTCAGTTTGGACATGTTAGGTTTGAGATGCCTGTTAAGCAACCAAGTAGAGGGGTCTGGTAGGCAGAGGGATGTACAGGTCTGGGTTTCATGGTGACGTCCAGGCTGGAGATATAAATTTGGGGTCATCAGTGTCATTGAATGAGATCCCCTAAGGAGTGAGAACAGATAGAAGATAAAGGGCATCCAGTGACTGAGTCCAAGCATTTCAATATTTAGAAGTTGTGGAGTTGCAAAAACTCCCCCAAAATGCTGAGACATCACAGCAAGGAAAATTTGGGCATGGCATGTGTGGGGCTCTTGGCTTGATCATTTTTCTTCATTCCCAGCTACCCTGGTGGGCGAACTCTCATTGACCCATATCTAGATGGTTCCGACCCACTCTCTGGGTCTCGGCTTCATTCCCCTCCAGACTGCCCACCTCATGCCACCTCTGCTCAAGGACCTACAGTGGCTCCCATGGCTCAGCATTCTAGTCTTAGAGCCAAGGAAAGAGGATTGGGGTGAGAAAGGACTGAAGATCTGAGACCCTGAGAGACAGTGACTTGCCCAAGGTCCCTCTGCCAGTAGGTGGTCAGGGCTCCCAAGACATAGTTGAGTTCTGTTTATACCACCCTACCCTGCCTTTTGGGTCACTTCTCAACAAGCAACAAATGTTTACTGAGTACCTGATTAAACCCGCCATGTGCAGAATATCAATGGAACACCCTAAGGGATCCAGTGGAAACAGATGATGCAATTCTTGCCCTCGAGAAGCTTGAACTAACGACCCCTGAATAGTTGTTCCCTTCTTTTCCCATCTCTTCACTCTCATTCCTTATGACTTCCCAACATGGACTCCCTTCTTCCCTACTTTATGCCCTAGGTCTTTCCTTCCCTCCAAACCTTGCCCCAACCCTTTCTTCTTGAACCCTTCCCAGATCACCTTGGATTACCCTAATCTGACAGGTAGCTCAGGCCCAAGACGCAGGGGTCAGTCATCTTCGTTAACTCTCTTTCCCTCGCTTCTCATACTCAATCCATATGCAGGTTCTATCAATCAGCCTTATCATCCAAGGAGATCCCAGATCTGACCACATCTCACAATCTCCACTTGTACAATTCTAGCCAAGACACTGGCTTGCCTGCACTGCTGAGCACAAGGGGCCCCCGATGGGCCTCCCTATAGTTCATTCTCCACACCACAGTCCCTTTCACCTGGAGCCCCACCCCGGCTCCTGAGTCTGTGTGCTTCTTACTATCCCTACGCCCTTCCAACCAGTCCCCCTGCCGTGGATACTTCTCCTCCGGGTGTGACCTGTCTTCTCCCCTCCCAGCCCCTGGGGTGGAGGGTGCTGGAGGGCTGGGGCTGTCCTTCGTTCATGGACCACTGAGGACCCCTGTTGTGGGAGGCCATCTGCCTGGAGTTGGGATGGGGCACGTCCCGGGGGGGCACTCAACAGGGAGCTTGGGAGGTAAAACCGAGTGTGTCTCTGGAGTGGCTGGCAGGGGTGGTTCAGAGAGTCTGTTGTAGACTCACTTTTCCTCATTTCCGTCTTCCGTTTCTTCCCGCTCAGCATTCTCCCTCGTTCTCATCCCTCTCTTTCCCTTCCATCTCACTGACTGATTCTCTGTCTTTGTATTGGGGAGTGAGAGGGATCCGTCACCAGCCTCAGGGTCTTGAGAGAGTCTCCAGTCGAATGCACCCCTGTTCCTGATCTAAGCCCCCCAACTCTGGGGAGCTGGGACAACCAGATGGGGAACGCTGATCTCACCCCCTCCAGCCTGTGCACCCGGGGCTGAGTCATTCACCATCTCCTCCCCAATGCCTAGCACTGCACTTTGCACCTGGTAGGTGCTTATTCAATATTTATTGAAAGGATAAATGAATGAATGAATGAACAGCTGAAGCATTTAGCTTCCCTGTTGGGCCCTGGGCCTAGCTTTTCTGGTTCTTTAAATGAGTTCTTTCAAACTTGAATGTATACACAAACCACCTGGGGATCTTGCTAAACTGAAGGATTGGGTTGACCAGTCTGGGCTGGGGCCTGAGAGTTGGCATTTCTAGCATATTTTCAGCGATGCTGTTGCTGCTGATTCTGAGATCATGTTCTGAGTAGCAAAGCTCTAAGGGGAGGTGTCTCTCAGGCAGAAGGAAGCCCCTGTCTAATTGAAATTGAGAATGATGACGATTGCGAGGGACTGAGAGAGAGTGACAGAGAGAGGAGCCAGAGGAAGAAAGGAAACCCTCCGCCGCTGGTCTAACGGCCCCCAGAGCCCCTCAGCAGTGCCCGTCCCAACAGTCTCAGGAAGCCTAGAAGCACCTGTAACGTCTCCCGCAGCAGCCTCCGTCTCCCCAGGGTCCTACCCTGACTCGGGGTAATGGGGCTCTAGAGACATCTGCCACCTCTGCGTCCCTGATTGGCCTCCTTATTTCTGAGACCACTGTGAGTCCCAGGAAAGAAAGCTTGGCTGGGAACAGGTTTGGAGTTTTCACTCAATTCCATGAACATTCCCCAGACTGCCTCTCAGTACCAGGCACATGGGTGAACAAGAGCCAGGAGGCCCGTCTAGTGGGCAGGGAGACAACTTGCATGAGTGAAAGAAGGTGGGATTTGCATTTGCCCTGGCGGAGGATGGGGAGAGCTTTGATGAAAGTATGGGAGCTCCAGGAAGTGGTGGAGAGGGCATTCCAGGCAACACGGGCTGGAAGCAGGATGGTTCAGGGCATGTTCCTTGAAGCGTATGGGGATCAGCAGCTGGGGGAGGGGAGGTGATGGAGGAGGGAGAAATTGTAGCAGCTCAGTATGGGTCTGTATTAAGGAGGGCTCTGAATGTTGGTCTGAGGAATCAGCGCTGTGGCGTGAAGGCAGGTTTATTCTGTATGCATTAGGGAGCCGTGGAAGGGAGGTCCGTGTGTTGAAAGAGGTGCTTGGAGGAAAGGCTTTGCCATCTCTTGGTTTACCTGGCCTACCAGGGAGGGACTCAGCTCTGTGAGTTGTCTTGTTCGTCTCTGTTACTCACTGGAGGCTTGGTCAGGCTCTGAAGGTGCGACTGTGGTGCCTGGTTTGGGAGGAGCTGGGGGTGGTGGTGTTTTTTTTCCCCCACAGTGGGAAAGAGCTAATTTTGCTCTGTGGGAAGTTTAATGAACTTCTGTCCTAACTCCAGATTATTTTACCCAGGAGTCCCTGATGAGGACAAACTATGCTTCAGGAAAGGGAGCGGGAGGGGAAAAAGGAGGCCAGTTTTCCATGGTGCTGAGCAGGTGAAGCGTGCGTGCTCCGGGCTGGTGAATGCTCAGACCCACCTGCCTGCCCAGGACTGTGCTTCAGTCTTTTTTTTTTTTAAACAAATTTATTTATTTTATTTATTTATTTTTGGTTCCGTTGGGTCTTCGTTGCCGTGCGTGGGCTTTCTCTAGTTGTGGTGAGCGGGATCTACTCTTGCTGCAGTGCACGGGCTTCTCATTGCGGTGGCTTCTCTTGTTGCAGAGCATGGGCTCTAGGCGTGCGGGCTCAGTAGTTGTGGTGCACAGGCTTAGTTGCTCCGTGGCATGTGGGATCTTCCCGGACCAGGGCTCGAACCCGTGTCCCCTGCATTGGCAGGCGGATTCTTAACCACTGTGCCACCAGGGAAGCCCCTGTGCTTCACTTTTAAGCCAAACCAGCCACTCACAACCCCTTGAAGCGTTTTAAGACATTGGAGTGGGTGCCCCGGGCGTATCACCAGTGCCATATACTTAGGTACCTCCAGCGCTGGCCAGGCCAGGTGTCAGCCTTCCTAAGAACCAGCTTTTAAGTTTAACACGTATGTATTTCATCCACAGACACGTGTGAGTGTAGGCCCTGTTTTGCTGGCTGCTGGGGAAGGGGTAGCATCTTTGTGATTGTGGAAGGGTGCCCCCCCGCACAGATCTGGGGTTTTCCCTGACAGGGGTCCATGCCTTTCCTCCCTGCACGCCCCTGTCCTCTGTCACGCTCACTTGTGCTCACCCTTCCCGCAGGCTGGAAATTGTGCCAACACGGAGGGCAGATTTTCTTTCTGTGGGAGAGCATGGGATATTATTTTCATCTGATTTATTTTCGTTCCTGATGATCCCCATGCTGATGTGCTAACGAGCAGAAGTAGCCAGGAGCAGCCGTCACCAGCATGGTGTGCAAGGTGGGTGGATTAACGGGCCGGCAGGGACCTCGTCCCAAATAGGCCACTCAGGAAAGGGCTCAGGGGCAGGAAACCAAGGGCTGCCGCTGACACACCCCAGCCTCGGTTTCTCAGTTCTGGGACAACGTTGTGTGGGCCCTTCCTCTCCCTGCGTCCCACGGCCTCTGACCTTTGCAGTCCTCACTGCTCTCCACCTCATTCAGCCCAGAGTCCTGTCAGTTCTTCTACAGCAACTGCGCCCAGCGCATCTCAGGTAAAACCTCCTTGAACTTGTAGAGTGAAGAGAAAAGTCCGTGTCCTTGGCGTTGCTCACGTCTTTGATCTGTAGCACACAGTGGGTGCTGAGTTCATGACCAATGAACAGGTGAAGGGGTTCTGGTGGAGGTGAGGAGGATTGTAGCTACTCCCTGGTTTCATTTATTTTCAGTGTTTGAGAGCTGAGGGCTAAGTTTTGGTTTCCTCTGTGGTAATTCTCCAACCGTAGGTTTCCTTTTTGGGCGACATTCTCTCACCGCGACTTGTTGATCTTGTCTTACTCTTTCATGTGTGTTTTTTTTAAACAGTTTTAAATAATTTATTTATTTTATTTTTGGCTGCGTTGGGTCTTCGTTGCTGCTGGTTGTGGCGAGCGGAGGTTACTCTTCGTTGCAGTGTGTGGGCTTTTCCTTGCGGTGGCTTCTCTTGTTGCGGAGCACGGGCTCTAGGCACGCAGGCTTCAGTAGTTGTGGCACATGGGCTCAGTCGTTGTGCCTCGCGGGCTTCAGTAGTTGTGGCTCACGGGCTCTAGAGCGCAGGCTCAGTAGTTGTGGTACATGGGCTTAGTTGCTCCGTGGCATGTGGGATCTTCCTGGACCAGGGCTTGAACCTGTGTCCCCTGCACTGGCAGGCAGATTCTTAACCACTGTGCCACCAGGGAAGCCCTTTCATGTGTGTTTTAATGGTTCAGTTTTATGTGTCTTACATGCTAGATCATCTCAGGTCTTTTGGAGAAGAATGTGGGGAAAAAACAGCATCTCTGAAGACATTGTCATAGTTCACTTCCACTGCCATGTGATTTCTTTTTGGTCCCTCCCTGTCAGGTGGCCCCTCCCAATGAAGGGGCTGCCAGTCATCTGTAATCACACCAGGTCCTGCAGGTCACTGTTGGGGGGGAAGTGCCTGGAGAGTGAACAAAATGCCAAGTTGAAGTTTAATGAGGCAGCATGATTGGAAGAGGGGAATCAAGGGAGGACAAGAGGAGATGAGAGAATAGAAAAGAGGGTTGAGCAAAGACGGGAGAGATCAGAGATGAGGCAAAGGGGTAGGGGCATAGGATCTAGGCCCCAGCTTGTCATCTGTAAAATGGGGATAATAGAGTTGTTGTCAGGAGTAAGAGAATAAAGTGCTTAGCAGGTTGTAAGCATTATAGAATCCTTGATGATAATGATAGTAATAAATGGGGGTAATACTACCTACATCACAAGGGGTGTTGGGAGACTCGGGGCTTGTAAAACACTTTGTAAACTGCAGACTGCCAATGCTTTAGCTGCTATTATTATTATTATTATTATTATTCCATTCTTGCATTTCTTTCCGCCGCTGTCTTGTACTTATGCTGATGAAGGGGGAAGCTGCCAGAAGGAGGGGAGGACCCCCAGGTTCTGTTCTGCTTTGGGGACTGTTTCCTTCCTCTCCTCCTCACCCCCTGGGGAGCAGAGCCCAAGCCCCTCACCCCTCTGCTGCCGCATCTGCCCCCGGGTGACGTGCTGAGAAGGTGGAGGCTGGCAGGAGGGTGCAGGAGGGAGGCCAGGGGGAAGCCAAGCTGAAAATGAAAGCCGAGGAGGGGGCAGCTGAGCAGCGCCTGGAATCATGTTTGCGTAATGAGCTGCACCAGCTCGGCTTGCTGTTTTTCCAGATACTGCTCTTCCTCCTTTGTCTCTCGGCCTGTACTCCCATTGCTTTTCTTCTTTCTTCTCTCCTCACTTCCCTTGCCCCTCAATACTCCCCACAGGCCTCTTCTCCCCCTCCCACTTCCCTGACCCCTGCTCTGAGGCCCCGTCCATTTGTCCTCCTGATCTGGTGCCCCCCACCCCCAGGGTTCTCCTCTCTCTCCCTCCAACTCCCCCCCATCTCTCCTTGTCCTTCATCTCTGTGCCATTCCCTTTTCTCTTTCCGCCTCCAAGTCTACATCTTTACCTGCCTGCTTTTATCTTCCCTTTCCATTGTCTGGCCCCCATTCTCCTTACTGACCCCTCTGCCCCCACCCCCAGCCTTCACCCCCTCTCCTCCTTTCTCTCCCTGTCGGCTTCACTGCTTGGGTTTAGGATCCACTGTGTAGCCGTCATTCCCTTGATGAAACAACAGTAATAACAAAACAAAAATTTACTGAGCACTTACTATGGACAACACACCACTAAACACTTCAATTATGTCTGATCTCATGTAATCCTCTCAATAACCCTGTGAGGTGAGTGGTATTATCAGCCCCATTTTACAGATGGGGACAGTCAGGTACAGAGAAGTGAAATATCTTGCTGAAATTCTCATAGTTAATAGGTGTCAGAACTCGAAGGCCAGCCTGTGTGACCCAGGAGCCTGTGCCCCTACCCACAGGAATCCACTGGGAGAAGCTGTTCTCACTTTCTCCCTGGTGGGGTTAAGAGAGCCCTCTCTCTTTAAACATCATCTTGGCACCCCCAGGTTCTTCCAAAGGTCATTTGGTCCCTTCTCCTTTCTCTGCACAAGACCAGATCTAACCCACCCTGGACAGCTTGTTCTGTGTGACGGTACAACTAACGCTACACTGTCAGGCACTGCTCCAAGCACTGTATGCCTATCACCTCATTTAATCAGCCCCATTTTACAGATGGAAAAACTGAGGCACAAGGAAGTGAGTAACTTGCCCAGGTCACACAGGTAATCAGTGGCAGAGCCAGGATTTGAGCCCAGGCAATTGGGCTTTAGAGAACCTGCCCTCCTAGGTGGTGACACTACTCCACTCAGCTCCTGGGAAACCCAGTTTTGGTTTCCCAACCACTGTTACTCACCCAGCTGCTCTGAGAAGCCCTTGTGGCCCAGCCCTGGGCTGCAGCCTATTTCTGTGGGCAGTGCCCGCAGTGGTGTAATCTCTGCCACCAGCACTGACAGCCCTCAAGATCTGGTCAGGCCACCAGCCCTAATCGGTGCCTGAGGGGATTTATTGGCTGCCACCCCCAGGGAGCAGGGACAAGTGTTTTCCTCTCCAGCCCCGCTGTGCCTCCTCCCAGCCCGACAGCTCCCGTGTTCCGGCCCATCGCAGCAGCTGATTTACCTCTGTGGCTGGGGGATTTAGCTGCTGTCCTGGCTCCTACTATAAATTCCCGGGCAAATAACGGAGCTCTGCATCAAAGCGGCCAACAGGGGAGCAAGCGGGAGCAGATGGCCGCTTTGGCCATGGGGTGCGGAGGACAGAGGCAGGCGGGGAATGCTCTGAGGCTTTCTCGTCCACCCCTGGCCACAAGGCCAGGCTGTGCCGTCCTCAGGCCCATGGGTCCCCCTTAACTTTCAGAGGCATCTCCCAACCCCCAGCACCCGCAGGTTCTGGTTGATGTCTAATCTTGGCCCTCTTGCCCCATCTGAAGTCTATTTGCCTGATTTCGCTCGGGAAGGAGAGAGCTGACTACCATTCCTGGGTTTGATTAGGCTTCAAAGAGTCAGGCATTGCTTGGTTTTCTGGGGCACCATATGGCACATATTGGACTTATGTTCTGCCCTCCAGAAGGAGGCTCAAACTGAAGCAGGAAGTGGTAAGAACTTTCCAGTGGGAAGGGGTGAAAGACTCTAGGAGGTAGGTGACCTAGAGCGGGGGCTGAGGGAGACCTCCCCAAAGTAAGTCCGAGTCAAGTTGGGTGAGCCCCAAAGGATAGAGGCACTTCCTAAAAGTGAAGGAGGGAGGCTTGTGGTAGCCATGGTCAGGACCCTGAAACCTTCCACACGGTGGCTCCGACTCAGGATGGCTGCCCGGGATCCGCGCTGGAACTGGGGCTGGCTGGGCCTGGACGGGGTCAACCCTCTGTCAGTGCCTCTATCAATGCCCCTTGTTTTTCTGGCTTCCTCTGACCCCTCTTTCTCTGGTTTCTGCAACACCTCCCGGCCGCCCCTGCCTGCTCCCCTCTGCTCCTGTCCGTTTGCCTTATCTTTCCCATGGTGCCGTCTCTCGTACCAGAAAGCACTTCTTTTGTCCCACTGACCAGGCGGCGGTGGTGGGGTTGGTCTGAAGCTCGGGGCTCTGGTTCCGCTCCCCAGAACCTCCCTCAGCCTGGAGCCCGTCCCTGGTGTCCATGCCATTTTGTTCTTCTACTCCTCATCCATCTTCCCCGTCCCCCCTTCCTGCCCCCCTGCCATGGCCGCCTCCGCCTGGGAGATTACAGACACTGAATCAGCAGCCAGCTCCAGTGTTCTGCTGACAGGGGACTTTCTGCCTCTGAGGGCTCTGTGGTGGGATCAGGGCCCCTCCTGGGGCCTGGAGATTCCGGATGGGGGGAAGAAAGGGCCGGGGCGGAGAACAAGTGGATGGAGAGGGAGAGGTGAAGGGCATAAGGTAAAGAGAGGAACGAGGATGGATAGAGGAGAGGTGGGAAAGAGGAGAGACTAGAAGAAGAAAACACTGGAAAGATGAAAGAACAGTGAGGGAAGTGGAAAGAGAAGCAGAGGGCAGGGCGATGGGAAAGAGGGAGAGAGGGAGGAGAGAGGGAGGGTGTGGAAATTAGGTGGGGTTGAACCTGCCCGCCAGCCTGCAAGCCCAGGCCCCAGCTCCGCTCTCCCCTCCCCTCGTGCCCACCCAGGCAGGCCCCTTGGAGGCCCACGTTCATGGGGACCAGGCTGCGGGGTGCTGCCTGGGGCCCACGGCCCTGGGTCTGGGGCTCTGCCTTGTGCCTCCCTCTCTCCCTCTCACGTGGTGGTTTGCACTTCATCTTGTTTGCGGGGCGGCTGGGCCTGCTCTCGGGGTTTAATGATCTGTGCCATTATTTATAGCTTTGAGCGCCGAGAAACACACTGAATTTATCGCTTGCTTCTATAAATAACCCTGGCAAACGGGTGCCCAGGGAGGAGGGCAGGAGGGGGAGGGAGAAGCAAGGAGAGGAGAGGTGGGGGGTAGGGCATGGGACGTCTCTGTGGACTCTGTCCCCAAGATGGGGTGACGCGTGTGCTCAAGGACGGCGGAGGCTGGCGGGATGGTTTAAGTGTGGGTGTGTGTCTGAGGGCAAGTTCACCTAAGTCACACAGCGTGTGCCCCTGGGATGAGGGTGACTGCGTGTTTCCGAGGGCATGTGTGAGCTGTGTGTTTGTGTTTGTCTCTCGTGCCACGTTGGTGGCAGTGAGGTGAATAAGCACAAGACAGCCCCGAAGAGTGGCTAGTCTATAAATGGATGTCCAATGGGGCTGAGAGGCAGCAGCTCTAGACTAGAATCAGGCTCCTTTCTCTACGGTTGGGTGACAGAAAAAGACGACAATGAGACTGTTTTCTCCAGGGTTCAATGGCACAGGGGGCAGGAAGTGAGGCCTAGGAAGCAGGCTGGGCATAAGTCTGTGTGTGTGTCAGCCTGGGCCAGTAGGAGGGAGGAGGCGTCTGGTGTCCTATGGAGCAGGAGCCAGGGTCACCTGCTTCCAGACCTACAGGGACCCTGGCTTTGGGGCTTTGGGCTACTGCCCTCCTCAAAGGACCCTGCCGGCAAGTTCTGGCTCAGGGTGGGGGTAGGGGACCAGGCAGTGCCAAGTGCCAGAGCTGTGCTTTCTGATACTGCTCTGCCTGCCCCTCCCACGGGCTCCCCCCGCGCCCCCAGGACTGCCCAGGACCAGGCTTGCGGAATGAGAGCCTTGGCCCTGCTCAGCCGGAGGGCAGTGGTCCTGCCCCTCCTCCTCTCCCCCAGCCGCAGTCTCCTGCTCAGCACTTCCACACAGAAATGGCTGCAGCAGCCATTAGCTCAGGGAAGCGCTCTGCATCTCTAATGAGGACATTTGCATATATAACGAAGAACCTTCACAGGTGTTGGGGAAGCTGCTCCTCCTCTCTTTCCCTTTCTTCTCTCCCACCAGCTGCCACCCTGACCTGTAGCTCTGGGGGTGGGCGTGAGGGTCCCTGCCCACTCGGCTGGGGGATGTGCTGAGGGGTCCCGGGCACAGGCAAATTGCAGGGGGTTCCCCTCTCTGGGTCAGAAACAGGCAAGGTGAAAGCCCATTGTGGCAGTGTGCTCGAAGGGACCCAGCTACTTGTGAACACGTGTGAACAGGAGCCTGGGCACGTGCACAGAGAAAAGGTCAAGGTCAACCCGCCCATCTCTGCCCAAGTGCACTGCAGCACATGGTAAGGTAGCCGGCTCAGCACAAGTATGCAAGACACGTCCCAGGCTGCACCCACGCGATGCGCCTGCCCACTCATGCCCCGGCACCAACACAGGCAATTAGAGAAAAATGCACCTGTACCAACACTTCCTCCATCCAAGCAGGGGCCCCTCTCTCCTTTCCCCCTCCTTTCCTTGCTCCCTTCGAACCCTATCCACAGTGTTTCTCATAGAGTCACCAGCCCCTGTTCAGGCCAGAAAACTACCCCCTCCCACTCCCACATGCTTTCTCAGATCTATTAAGCACACAAGAGGCCATTTTCCTTAAAAAAAAAAAAAAAAAAAAGAGTAAGAGGGGCCCTTGTACCCTAGATAGGTGGTACCGAAGGAGGAGAGAAAATGTCAGGGCAAGGGCAGCTGGGAGGGCTGCAGGTTAGGAACTGGGGAAGGTGGGGGGTGTCTAGGGAGGAGAAGAGACTGGGAGCTAAAGTCCCCACAAGGTCATTCTCAGGTTATCCCCGACAGCCCTGACTCCCTGGCTGCAGACAAGCCAATCCCTGGCCCCCACGGCCTCCCCCGCCCTCCTGTTGGGCCTGCTGAGCCACGTGACCCTCCCCTTCTCTGGCAGCTGCCCCCGATGATGGATGCAGCTGCTCAGCTGTACCTGTTGGGGGACAGGGACTGCACAGCTCCTAATTACCTCCTTCTTGAGCCTGGGCTGGGGGCAGGGCTGGGCTGTACGAGGGCTCCCCGCGGCTCCCCGCTCGCTCGCTCCACTGGGGCTGGGGCTGACCTCCTGAGCTAGAGCCAGGCCTGGAGGCAGGCAGTCCCTGAGCTGCTCTGGGGTGATGGGGGTGCGGGGAGTACTGGGTGGGGGTGTGGAGTGGCAGGGAGCTTCTGGAAGGCTAATAGAGGGAACGAAAGCGCATCACAGCTATAACATCAGTGACCTGGGAAGCTGGGATACTTTGAATAAATGACCTTTCTCCAAGTCTGTCTCACTGAGGGCAAGGTTCAAGTTAAATATCGAGGAGAACTTTCTGGCAGTCAGGGACAAGAAACACTTGCGCAAAAGTCAGAAATGTGGAGACAGAGGTTTGGAAGACTTCTTAGAAGGCGAATGAGATCATCCTTTTTCTGCCCGGTGGGAGGCTCACAGCAAACAGCTGCAGAAGAAGGAGGCTGGAGTTAGAGTAGCAGGGCTGGAGATAGAATTTGGAAGGGCTTCTCGGAGGGGTGGGATTGGGTGACCCTGGACTTGGCATTTGAGGAGCTTATCATAGATCAATGTGGGAGGCTCTGTGTCTGGGCCTGCTTGGGGAGGCATGGGGAAGACCTCAGGATTGTAAAGATGGCAGAGCTCCATCAGGCTTCTCCACAGCGGCACCAAGGTCTTAGGGGACAGATGCACATTTTAACAGATCACCAGTGCGGGGGATGCCTGGTGGGCTCGAGCGCCTGGGCTAGAGGTGGGCAAACAGGTGGTTACAGAGGGAATGGGACCTCGCCAAGATTTGTCCTGACTCCGAGATCCTATGAATCCCCAAATTAGGATTCTCCATGGGATTCAAGAAGGGAAACCTGGGAAGGGTGAGCAGAGCTGGTGAATAGCACCAGGAATCCTGGCTACCAGCCCCCTCCCCTTGGGGGCAGTGGCTATTGCTGGTGTGGCTGTGATAATCACTGATCACTATTGATGGAAACTGCAGGTCTCAGTAATGACAGCCCCACTGGGATTCATTAGTCACAGTCTCCACACCATTGGGGGTCTCTCAGCTAAGGGAACAGGGGGAAGAGGTAGCCTGAGCCGCTGGCACACTGGGTCCCAGAGGAGGACAAAATAGAACAGCTGTCCTGGTGAGACATCTCTTCCTCTTACTTCAGTCAGTGCCTGCAGTGAGGGGGAGAGTGAGCAGGAGGGCGAGGGGCAGGTGGGCTCCCAATGCCTCCAGTGACCCCTCTTCTGAGGGGTCTCTACTTCTCTCTCTCCAGAGCATTTCCCCTCCTCTCTGTGTTTACATGGGTCCCTGTTGGCTGAACTGTCCCCCACCACTTGACTCTCGCTGCCCTTCTGAGCTCATGGGCTGCTGAATGGTCAGCCCTCGCCCTCCCCTGCCCTTTCCTAGTGTCCTGGGTGTCCTTCACTACTGTTGTGAGATTTGGGGGAAGTCTCAGGCGAGGAGATGCTTACTCTGCTCCCGAGTGTGTGTCTCTGCTTCTCAGAGGGTTTCTTCCTGGGCCTGCTGGGTGCAGGCTCGAGGAGTGTCTGGAGAAGGTGGCAAGGCTTTTGCCCTTTCAGGGCGGCTTACGAGGGAGACGGAAGGGGCGGGGAGCTGATGTTCCATCATCTCCCCAAAAGCAGACCAGGGCAGTTTTTGAAACTAGGTTTTCCTCATCTTAGCATCACACTAACAAGTGCACACATGCACACACACACTCACCCCAAGAGACAACACACAGATACACTGACACATTTTCTCCGGTAGTCTGCCCTATGAGCTGCTTCCAGGGTGAATTCACTAAGAAACTCCTTTGCATGGGTCCCCCACTCCTAACCCGGGTGAAAACCTTCCACGACTCCCCGGTGCCCATGGGTGAGGCTTAGACTCTCTGTCCTAGCATTCAAGGTCTTCTGTGATCTGGTCCCAACCTGACTTCCCAGCCCAGTCTCCCATAATCCTCCAACAGGAGTATTTTCCGAAAGAAAGGTCGTACGCACTTACATTTCCTCCAGGATCACCGGGGAACATGCCCTCTTCCCACTCACATCTCTGCTGGGGTAGATCCACCTCTTCCGGGAGGCCTTCTTGACTCCAGGCCTCAGCTTACAGCAACTTCTTCCTTAGCATGTCCTTGACATTTGGAGGATAAGTCTTTCTACAGGCTGGGGGGAGGGCCCTTTCTCCCCACTTCTGAGCCTCTCCAGGCAGGGCCTGTATTTATTCACCTTTATTTCCCTGGTGCCAACATGGTACCTGGAATCTGTACGTGTAAACAGCTGAGAACCTGGCTCCGGGAAAGAGCATCCATCCAAATTGGATCAAAGCTCCTGCTTTGGCTCTTCCTGACTTTGTGACCCTGAGCAAGCAGCTTATCCTCTCTGGACATCAGTTTCCCAATTGTACCATGAGGAGGTTAGACCTCCCTACTGTAAGATTCTGTATTTCTGTTGTGGTGAGGATGGAGACAAACATCCTCAGGTAGATGCACATACAGCCCTTTCCAGTATAGACGGTAAGGAGGCTGAGGGTGGTAACTAACTCAATGGCAATTAAACTCAAGGGTCCAGAGAGTCCCTGACCCAGGGAGAAGGCAGGTTGGTGTCAGGTCTAGACAGATCTGTGTGATTTTGGACTACATCCTCTACCTCTTGCACCCTCAACTTATTTATATGAAAAATAGGATTGATGTTTCAGGCTTCTTTTGGGCATTAGAGAAGATTAAGTATGTGGAAGCTTAATTCATGCCCACAGTACATCTAGGGACTCAGTTATCTGGGGAGTGGTGTGTCTGTGTCCTCTTCCCTTCTCAGGTCCTCTCGTGAGGGTTCTGCTCTGTTTCTTCTCTCCTTGATTATTGCCTGGGAGAACCCATGCTCACCTCTCCTGCAATCAGCTGGGGCTGCTTGGCAACGGGCTTTAATGGGGGCCCTGCTGGGTGGTCTGGGCTGCAGAATGCCGGGTGAGCTTCCAGTTAGCTCCTCGGGGGAGTCTCCTATGCAAATGCCGCTATGCAGGGATGGCAGGATTTCCCACACCCCAAGTTCCCATAGTCTCCAGCCATCCTGCCCCGCATCTGACCTGATCTCTGGGATCACTCCCAGCCTGAGACACGTCCCTGTTGCCTCATCACCCTTCCCTGGGAATACTGAGGCTGGAGTTGTCTACAGTGGCCAGGAAAATTCCTCAGAAGTGTGAGGAAGGGGGAGGGGTCTTGAGTGAGGAGAGACCCCCGCCCTACGTTATGGCCTCTGTCTCCCCTTCGCTTCCCATGTCACCCCTGGGAGAGGGTTGGATGAAGGCCCCAGAGTTCGCCCCCCAAACCCCTGTGCCCCAGCCTCCACAAGACCTTAGAGGCAGGAAGCTTTCGTCACAGGGAGCTGAAGGGGACCTGGAGTATGTTCAGGGGACCCCAGGGTCCAGCTTCCCAGCCCCTCCCCACTCTGTGATCTCCAAGGGCCTCCGTGCATCCAGACCCGTGAGCAGCTGCTCTGTTTATGATGTGGGAGGTTTATTCCTACTGACGCCTCAGCTCAGGGCTCTTGAGGGGACGGACTGTGGGAAAATTGAGGAAGAGGAACCAAGTCCAGCTTTGGGAGGAGTTGGGTTAGTGACTTTTCCCCTCCTTGGGGCAGCTGGGAGGCTCTAGTAAAATCTAGCACTTTCTCCTCGGGAAAAAGGACCTAGAAAACCAGTGGGGGATGGGACCAAGAGGGGGACACTGAGGACAGAGTAGGGTCAGCAGTTTGTGGGGCTGAAGTTTCTGGGAGTGAGAGCTGGAGAGAGCCCGAAGCAGAAATGCCAATCAGGTCACAGCGAGATTGGTTTGGTTGTGAATCGAGTATCCAGGTCATTATGAATGAGTGTGTGAGGACCCTCGAGGTAGGGGCTGAGTCACAGTGTTTCATTTTTATGACCAGGACTGGCCTCTGCTTGTGGGAGGCCCAGAGAGGGCAGAGGGCTGGGCAAAGTCACACAGCACTTGCCTCCAATCAGCGGCTGTCCTGGCCTGGCTTTCTCTTGCTCTTAGCTTCCCAGCCACTCTTTTTTAATTTTATTTATTTTTGGCTGCTTTGGGTCTTTGTTGCTGTGCGTGGGCTTTCTCTAGTTGCAGTGAGCGGGGGCTACTCTTGTTGCGGAGCGCGGGCTCCAGTAGTTGCAGCACGCGGGCTCAGTAGTTGCGGCACGTGGGCCCTAGAGCACGCGGGCTTCAGTAGTTGTGGCACGCCGGCTCAGTAGTTTTGGCACATGGGCTTGGTTGCTCTGCAGCATGTGAGATCTTCCCGGACCAGGGATCGAACCCGTGCATTGGCAGGCGGATTCTTAACCACTACGCCACCAGGGAAGTCCCTCCCGGCCACGCTTGATCTGATTTTAAAAATATATATCCTCCACTCTTCACAATTTCCCATGCTCTCTCCAACCCCTTTTCGCCCTAAATAGTTATTTATGAACTTTGACCCCAGGAAGCCGCTTGGGGGGACCATTTTGGGAAAACATGATAGAGCCTCATAAAGAATTCCGACAGCTTGCAAACAGCCTGTGCTAAATTGCCCCTTCAAGTGAAAATTAAAGCAAATGTCTGTTTTATGACCATGTTTTCTTGGACTGCAGCTATTGTGGGAGTGCGGGCGGCTCAGAGCTGGGAGGCGTGGAGAGGGTGGAGGTACTCGGGGTGGTGTATACCTGGGCCTCTGGTCCACTCCCTGCATCCCCCCCTCCCTCCACGCTTTTCCTGTGCAGAGATGATGTAGAAACAACCTTATCACCACAGTTTCTTTTCAGGCCCATCTTCTTCTCCCAGTGGGGCTTTAAAGGGTTCTTGCTCTTTCTGGGGCACCAGCCTCCCAGAGTGCCAGTGGCAGAAGACCTAAGGTCATCCAGCCAGGGGCTTGACTTGGGGTCTGTGACCCCCTGGTTTCTCTGGCAGGCCTCTGGGGCTGCTGCTAGGGCAGAAGGAGGGACCACTGCTCAGGCTCCAGACTACCTCCTGCTCTTGCACTATTTTCTCCAGACCTAGTCCACCTTTGCATATGAGGCATAGTGTTTGAAAAGTGGTTCTAAGGCAATAATAATAATAGCGATAATATAATAATAATAAATAATTGTAAAAGAAGGAAACCGCTGGTCTACTCTAATACCTTCATTACATAAACGAAGACACTGAGGCCCAGAGAGGACATTTTGCAGAAGATCCTTGGACTGGGGAAAAGGAAATCTGGGTTCTGATTCTGACCCAAGTCACTTCCCCTCTCTGGGCCTCGGTTTCCTCATCTGTAAAACTCAATGATCAGATTCCATGAACTCCAAGGTCCTTTTCAGGCCTGTGAAGCCCTAGATAAATAAGTACATAATAATGTACTAGGATGTGCCAGGTCCTAAGTGCTGTGTGTTTTCCATGGGTCATCCCATTTAAGACTCAATAATTTTATGAGATGTCATCATTCCCGTGAGATCACTAAGGGACAGCGAGGTTAAATAACTTGGCCGAGGTCCTGCAATGGCAAAGTCGGATTGGACCGCTGGCAGTCCCTCTCCGGGGCCTGGGCACTCAGTCACTGCTCCCATGAGGACTAGATCCAGATCAGTCAGCCGGGGAGTGGGAGCCCAGCCTCACTGACCCCTGGGCGGGTGTTCATTCTGCTGGACCTGGCCGCCTGTTTAGCCGGGGTGGTGACAGCCTCACACTGTGTGGAGGCTGCTGTACTCAGGCTGTTGGTGTAACGCTCAGCGCACGCCTCGGAGAAGGGGGCTTCGGGGCAGAACGGGGCTTCTTGAATGAGGCTTTGAAAAGCTGAGAGGACCTTTTAGATTTGTTACGAGGGACTCCAGGAAGCTATGAGGGTTCTTTTTTATTTTAATTGAAGTATAGTTGATTTACGATATTGTGTTCATTTCAGGTGTACAGCAATGTGATTCAGTTATACATATATATGTGTACATATCTATATGCTTTTGAAAAATTCTTTTCCATTATTGTTTATTATAAGATACTGAATATAGTTCCCTGTGCTATACAGTAAATCCTTTTTTGTTGCTATGAGGGTTCTTGATCAGGGCAGCAGCTGTATAATATTATAGAAAATCCCCTCCTTGCCCCTCACCCAGTGGCCTGCCCACCTAGGAGATCCTGCAGTAGGGAGCCCAACCGGCCCAGCCTGCAAAGCCACTCAGTGACCCACGCCCCCTCCCCATAACTAGTGTCCCTTCCACCCTGGTTATTCCAGCCTCTTCTCAGAGGCTGCACCGCTAGAGCTGGATGTTGGATCTGGCTTCCTCCTCGGAAGACAGTTTATGGTTACGTGTCGGACACTCTGTTTTAATGAAGTTGCAAAAGTAGGTTAATGGGCTGTGGGTGTTTTTCATTCCCCTCCGCCTGCCCCATCTCTGCCCCTGGGCGGATGAATGATGCCTCTCCCAGCGCAATGCAGAGTCGGCCTGAGGATCTCAGGCCCGGTTCCTTGGCCTCCTGCTCAGGTCCTTAGATCTCCTTCTCCCTGCTGCTTGGGAAGGTGCTTAGAATGTCTAACCCCAATCCCTCCTGCTGGCACTGTGGCCCAGAAGACGCTCCAAAGTCTGCCCAGACTGGCATATTTGAGTGGAGGGACTATGGCAAGGGCTGGGGCAGGGGTGGGACCCTGGGGAAGAAGGAAGCTAGAATTAGGGATAATGGACATCTTTAGGGTTAGAGAGGCATGGAGGTAGAAGCTTAGCTAACATGGACCTGGAGAACTCGGCAAGGTTGAGGGGAGGAACTGAGCTTCTTGGAACCTCTCCAGTTGCTGCCCCTGTCTCCCTAATTCATCTCTGTGTGTCCTGGTGCCATGCCTGAATGTTTGCTGTGTGAATGATGGCTACAGAGTGATGGCTCTTCTCTCCCCTCCCTAAGTCTCTGGGGCTAGAGCTCCCTCTCATCCTTGCTCTCCTCTGAAATGGCCCTCCGCCTGTTCCTGCTTGGGACCCCTTCCCTTCCCACCTCTCTGCCCAATCCTTGCCCCACACCCCCATCTCTCAGGAAGTTTCCCATCGTTAAGCTACAAGGACAATTCTCCATTTATTTGCCTGGGTCCAAGCTGAAGGTCTATCAGCCCTGGAAAACTGGGGTCTCCAGGGAGAAGCGTCTATACCTTTTTCCTCCAGATTTCCCCCTGCCTCAGCAACACCCAAGCATGGCTCTCAGACTGCGGTGGGATCCCAGATCCTGGTTGATGTTAGGGACACACAGCCAGGAAGACCATCCTGCTGCCTAGGCCCCTCTCCCTGGTCCTTCCTCCCTGCAGAAAGCCAGGAGCATGCCTAGTCTCTGGCCAGCAATCACTCCCAGCCCCTCTCTGTCAATAAATGAGGCTGTTGGCCAGGGTTTAGGAGCTGAACGCCAAGATGGGGTGGAGCAGAGCCTCGATGCCTGCAACCTCAGATTATCCCCCTCTTCTGGAAACCTGGGCTACCTTACCCCCTGCTTCTTTTACGGCCTTGGCTCTCTCCCCTGTCCAGGCCCAGGAAGAAGAATGGGCTCTTGGCCTTTTAGATTAACCCTACAGAAATCCCAGAGAAACCCTACCCAAAAACCCAGAAAACCCACCATAATCTCCATTAATACCCTAAACCTTACATCAGCATCCAGAATCTAAACTAACATCCCAAAACCTATGGTAACACCCAGGACTACCCGGCCCAGGCAGTGCTACAGTGCCACGCCAAACATGGCACAGGAACCCAACCCAGGCTCTCTGCAGGGGCACCTAAGCCTCCCAAGCTGGCCTTCTTGCTCCCCTGCACATGTTTTCTTTCCTGACCTAGACAAGACATTCTTCCTGAAGACTCCAAAGCCCTCACTGACCTTGCTCCCACTCAGTTTCACTGTGGCAGAGGGAAGTGCGGGTACACAGGGCACGGATGTGGGTTGGGTGGTGCATGCAGGATGTCAGGGCCCGGGAGAGGGACCTGGTCATCTGCTAACTTGTCAGGATGTCCAAGGAGCTCAAGCAGGAGGCCTAGAGGTTAGACCTTGGGAGGCCCTGCCTGAATCGGTTGGGCACAGGTTTACTCAGAGATGGGTAAGCAGAGTGAGGATGTGACAGATGTGGCTTCTCTTTTCCTTGGTCTCAGCTCAAGGACCCTCCTCCCTTGAGATTCGGGGGAAGTGGGGGGTCTGGGAGGACAGCAGACTGGATGGCCCTGTAGGATCAGGGAAGCCCAGAAGTCATGATAGTTTACACCTGATGTGGGCATCCTGGGGCTTCTGTGGAAATGTCCACTGATATAAAAGGAGACAGGATTGCTGGGTTCCCCGGACACACATCTGTACACATGTCTACCGTACACATGTTTTGGGCATGGATTGGGGGGGCTATGGGAGGGGAAGATGATGGGAGGGTTGGAAAATGGCAGTTCAGAGGAAGGACACACAGGCCCAGTCCGTTAGTCTGATGAGAGAAGAGACTCACATCTAGGACCTGATTTAGGAATAGCTGGAAGGGGTTGTTCTTTGCAGGGAGGAACAGAGGAGAACCAAGGGTTTCAAGTCAGGAGGGCTTCATGGAGGAGGAGAGTGGGCAGTGGGATGGAAAAGAAGGGAGGGGCAGAGTTGAGGAGGGCTCTGGGCAGGCTCTGTGGCTCTGACTGTGGGGGAGACAGATTTCCTGGCCAGGCTGAGAGTCCAACCTGCAGAGTCACCAGAAGTTAGAATCTCTGGGGGTAAAATTCTGAGGATGAGCGTGGAGGTGGAGGCAGGAGGTTTGGGGACTCCAGGCTCTGCCCTTAACCCTCAGCCTTGAGCAGTTCACACACACTAATAGTGTCTTCTTTCCCTAATCATAGGGGATGAAGCAAGCATTCTTGATTTTTAAAAAGCTTCTATGGTGGGTGAGAACACCACTTGGGAGGGGGATATTTGGGACCCAATTTAATAGATTTCAGCCCCTCCTGGTGTGTGAGAAGGCAAGTTCTGAGGGGCTAGGACAGCTCTGCCACAGGCCAGCCCCTTAAACGGCCTGAGTTTCCCTAAAACGAGGGGAGTTGCACTGGCTGATCACTCGGGGCCCCTTCCTCCGTCTGATACTTGTTTAATAATTTTCAAGGCCCTTACAAGAATCAAATGAGATCATGCATGCCGAGAAGCTTTGACAAAATATAAAGCATGCTCTCATTGTGAGGGGTTGAGGGGCTGCCTGGGGCTGGGGGAAAGGCGCTTAGAGGCGGGCCATGGGCTGGCTCCCATCATCTGGGCTGGGACCCCTGGAAGGGAAAGGCAGGCCCCTGCTGGGTTTATGCCCCTCCCTTGCCACTGCCTTGCCCCTTCCCAGCCCAGCCCCAGGCTCTGGGGACTGAGCACAGCTCAGGATGGGTGTGGGGCTCCCCGGGGCAGGGGCAGAGAGGTGAGAGCCTCCCCTTCGAGTGGCTCCGAGCTGGAGCACAGCAATTACGCAGGAGGATTTATGTCCTTTTGCCTTTAATCGGAAACTCTGTGTCAAGAAGAAAAATCTGCACTGTCCTCCGGCCCGGCTTCCTGCTTTATCATTATTATTGGAGGAAGGTTGATCTGGAAACTTAAGGAAAAGTGGGGTTGGGGGTGGAAGCCACCAGAGAAGGGGAGGTGTGGGGCAGAGAGGGTGGCCTTCCTACCGTTTGTCCTGCTTCATCACAAGAAGGGGACAAAGGGCAGGCCAGGGGTTGAGGGTCCTGGAGGGCAGGTGAGAAGAGACAAGAGGTTCACTAGGGGAAGGGTAGGGGCTGGGGATCATGGGAGGAAGGGGCATCTGGGGAGCAAGGGAGACACCAGGAGGGAGGGAAAGGATGGGTGACCACAGGGGGCAACCAGGAGTTAAAGGGACTTGGGAAAGAGGACGAAGAGAACTAGGGCTCATGGTGGAGGGAAGGGGCGGCCAGGTGCTGGAGGGACACTGGGGTGGGGGGCGGAGGGGGTGGAATAACCGGAAGGGGAGCAGTGGCTCTAAGGGGGATGCTGTGGGAGAGGGAGAGTGTAGGGTAACCAGAGGGGACACAGGGTGGAGGGAAGAGGAGGGCTGGGAGTCATGGGGAAAAGAGGCATCCAGGGCCTGGGAGGGGGGGCGGCTGGGGGGGGTAATCAGAAGGGATGCCCAGGGGCTGGGGCTGGTGGGGGGCTGGGCCAGGGACTCCGGGACTGTGGCCGTCTCCATCTATACCTGCTGACCTGCCCCCAAGAAGGCCCTTCCTCCCCTGGCCCACCCAGGACCCGTGTCTCCTGGTCTCCTGGCTGGAGGGCGCTGGCCTCCCACAAAGCCCCAGTTTTCCCCTCCCACTTTGGGAGCAATTTCCCCAGGAGATGGGGATAGTGCTTGGGAATACGCTGCAGGAATCCTTGGGCCCTGGGGAGACTGGACTAGAAATGTTGGAGGGCCAAAGGCCTGCACCCTGGGGAAGGGGAGGGACCCAGGAGAAAAGGCCTCCTAACACCCCCGACCTCCTTGTTTGGAAGTCCCCCTAGTGTCTTACCTGTTATCCCTCCTGTTGCCGGGGTTTCATTCTCATGTGTGGAAAGGGCACCAGCCCTGGAGTCGGTTCCTGGGAACTGACTCCCTGTGTGCACTTCTGTGAATCTCAAGGTTCGCACCCACAGCGTGCAACATCTATGCGGCAGGCCGTGGTCAGGATTAGAGATGATTAGGTAAAGGATCCAGGATGTAGTAGGCCTTCTAAAGACACCAGAGCCACCTGGGAGGTAATGCCCAATATATGCAACCTCCTTCGTTTGCAAAGGACAGATTAATTCTCTGTGAGTTTCCTCAACGAGCCTGGGTGGGTATCATTATCCTCCTAGAGATGGGAACCATGGCACAGAGCCGCTGAGTGACGTGCCCAAGGCCACACAGCACATCGCTGGAGCAGCCAGGTGAGATGACCCCATAATACCTCCTGAGGGCCTTGAAGATCTTCCTCTGGGTCTCCTCCCTCCCTCCCTCCCCTGAGGGCCTCACACTCGGCCCCTCGGCCCTGGGATCTGGGGTCGTTCCGGATGCTCAGTGGAGTGTCTTGGCTTCCGATCCTCCTGCAGTCGGGGCCGTGCCCACCCTCGCTCGCCTCCACCCCGGCTCAACTGAGAGATTTTATAGCCGTTTACGAGCAATTTCTGTCCATATATCACTGGAGATATATAGCCAGGCAAATATTAGGGACCCAAGCAGAGGTTTTAAGAGGTGAGTTTTACTGCCGCTGAAAGAAGGCGTGATAGGCAGCCTGTGGAGACCCACCTCCCTCTCGCTTGCTTGGCGGTGGCCGGGCGGTGGCAGCGTGGACTGGGGTTCAGCCAGGAAAACTGTCTGTGAGCACCCAGGGGTGCCAGCCTGAGGGGAGTGATCAAAGAGTGGGGCTCTGATCCTCAGAGAGCTGTGTGAGTGGGGGGAGGTGGGGTCACAAAGCAGACCAGAGGTCGCAGGCTGGCTTGGACAGAACACCCTCTCCAAACCCGCGCAAGAAGACACTGAGTTCCTGTGGATTCGCTCCACAGAAACACATTGAAGTGAGACACCAGGAAAGCACTGTCCTACACGGGCCACTGGAAGAGGCTGCCGTGTTGCCTTTTGCCGGAAGTCCTTAAAATCTGGATCTGAACGAGGAAACCGCTGGCCAGAGGCAGAGGACTGGACGCATGGCCTCTTACCCTCTTGGACCCTGCGCAGGTGATGCTGGAGGAAGGCCTGCAGGAGGCCGGCCTTGACCTCCTCTGCGCTGGGCCCAGGCCTGTGTGGGCCGCTGGGTTTGGGTGAGCGCAGAGGGGCGAGGAGAGCCTTCTTGGCTTGTGGCATATGGTGAGAAGATGTCCCCGGGAATCCTCGCTGCTGATTTAAGCAGCTCCGACAGCTTTATGGCGCCTCCTCGAGTGAGCCCCCAACGTTGGCCGTTTAACTTTTTAGCGTTGTTTAACGCTTAGGCTCCGGCGGACAGGCAGGCCCCTCGGCCCCAGAGGCAGCAGCACTAAATCAGGACACTCTGAGGCCCCGATAAATAATTTTTACAGGGCACGCAGCCCATAGATCACCAGTGGGGGTGGGGGGAGACCGGCTGTGATATTTCAACCAATTGTCATATATGACTACCCTGTGCTCTGATCCAGGTCATGCACATGGCAGCCGGCTTCATAACCAAAGTCAGCTCCAGGACCCTCCAACCGGGGCACGGGAGGGGCTGCGGGAGATGGTGGCTCCGATTACCCCACAGCCAGCGGATGACCCGCGGACTCATCGTCTGCTCAACCTGCCCTAGTGTGCCGAGCGTGGGCCCCCATCTGAGCTGCCTCTGGCACTGGGAGAAGGAAGGGCTGAGGGCTGGGTGGGAAGAGAGGAAGAGAAAGAACTTTCTGTAGCCAAAAAGTCACTTTTCAGACCACCTTCCTGGTTCCCCCATCCGACTCCAAACCTGAGGGTCCCAGGAGAGAGCAGGCAGCATGCCTGCAGCAGAGGGAGGGGAGAGCTAAGGGCTGGAGGGAACGGGAACTGTGTGTCAGCTACACGCCATTCACACCTCTAGTGAAAGAGGCGGGTGGGGAGTAGAAGGAGAGGCACGAAGTGTGGAGGAAGAAGGCCAGGGAAGGATAGGGACAGAAAAATGAAGATGGAAAGACACATGAAGACTCAGAGAGAAAGTGAGAGAGAGAGAGGCAAGGGCAGACAGACAGAAACTCACCCAGAGAGGATGCTCCAACGGGCAGGGACCTTTCCTAAAGCCAGGTACAAAGTCAGAGAGACGGTGGTGTGAACAGACCTGGGGAGGACGGCGTCTGTGCCAGGTGGGCCCGTCCGTGCCCTGGGAGGGCACCTCCAGCGGGCTCCGGGCCTGTTTCCCAGCGCCAGCTCCACGCTGCTCCCTCCTCCCCCTCCCCCGAGTGCCCTTGCCCTGTCCCCTCATCTGTAAGATCCTGGGATTTGCAGGGACACTTAATCCATATGGAGCTGATTCATTCCCATCTAAATCATCTCCATGAGCTTCCCTAAGAGCCCTCTGATGTGCCAGCCGCCATCCCTCTCCCCCGGCGATGGCGGGCTGGGGGCTGCCAGTAAACAAACCTCAGCCGCCATCCATCCATCCTGGCGTTGTCCGTCAGTCCAGCCAAGACCATTCATCTCTCCAACCCTGCTCCTCCAGTCCCTCCTTCTGTCTGTCTGTCCCTCTGTGTGCCCCCTCCTCCTCATGCCCCTCAACTAGAACCTCCACCTCTCTGCCTTGTCCTGGGTAGGATCTTGAGGGGTCATGTCGGCCATGCCCCTGCCTGCAGACAGGAGCCTTACCTCACCCCTGGCGCAGCAAGACAGGGGCTCTCCTGGAGGAAAGGAGAGCCTTCCAAGAGGAAAGGTCTTCTGATGATTTTACTGTACAACGTTGACAACTCATGCTCAAGGAAGTTCTTTCTTCTGTCTAGCTCGCGTGTCTGAGGTCCACATATGAGCACATGTCTGAGCGGGGGTGAGGGTAAGATTATGGGGTTCTGTATAAACATGAGGGTCTCCAGGGTTTGTAATATGTACTTCTCTGGGTCTCTACCAGCAAGAGTCAGGCCCATGCCAAGCACATAGTGGATGCTCTGTGTCAATTGCTTACTGGCCATGATCTTACCTGTCAGCTCCAGTGAGTGCAGGGGACTCACATATACCCCAGGGAGGTTTTCAGTGAACTGATCCAGTGGGTTTGATACAGGGTCCAGATCGTGGCACCTCTAGCCTGGCAGGGTTGGCAGGAAACACGAAGGAAGTGTCTCTCACTTCTGCCCTCCCACCCAAACTCCTTAGCCCCGTCCTGGGGGTGGCGCTTGCCCAAACAACTCTGTCTTGGCAATGATGGGCTGAAGAGGAGGAGGGTGAGCGAGCAGGTGCTGGGTATCTTCCATGGCACCGAAGCAGAACCCTCACATTTGGGGAAAGCCCTTAGGTTTACGCGGACTAATAAGGAGAGAGCGGGGGCAATTGCTGCCCCTGGCCCCGGTCTTAGGCATGGTGGCCCTTCCCCTCTCAGGTTCTTCATGTCAGCCTGGGAAGGGTAATTCTGGGAACGTGCTGGGGTTCTGCTAGCTTCTCATGAGAGGAGATGGGAGCATTTCTTCTGGTCCCATCTCAGTTTCTCCATCCACAACAGCAGTGAGAGTGGGGGAACAGGGCTGTCTCTGGAGTAGAGTTTGGGTCAGACTCTAGCAGCCCTGCAGGGGGATGATTTGGGCATGGGTGAAAGGGTTTAGGGTGGTGAAAGTGGAGCCACAGGGAGGGATGAAGGCAGCATTTGTGGATCCCACAGGAACAGTGAGTGGGAGAGGCAGAGGAGAAGGAGGTGGGGAGGCCGAGTCTTCGGATGGCCTGAGGGGGCTGGTGCTCCAGCACCTCCCTGAGACCCAGGACACCTTGCTGAGCATCTGACCTCCCCTTCAGGCCAGACCAGACCAGGTAGAGAATCCCACCGCCTGGGTGCCCCCTCCTGCACTCGATTTCGCAGCGCCTTTCCCCCTTGTCATTGGTCCCCTCCAGGGAGCCACTGTGAGTGCACAGAACAGGTGGGGCTCTCCCAGCTGCTATCCAGCTGTGAAGAACCCTTACCATGCCCCTCCCACGCCCCTGCAGGAGAGAAGGTTCTAATTCTAGCCGGAAAGATGAGAAGGATGGTACGGGGAGAGGGTCCAGAGGGGCGCGTGGAAGTTAACCACTTGCCCCAGTTGTGTGAACATATGTGTGGGAGGGGAGGGGCCTGCAGGTGGCAAGGCCCAGCTTAAGAATGATGGAGTGTTTCTTAGTTCTCTGAGCTAGAGACATATGGGCTATATAAGACCAAGCAAAACGAGAAGTTATTGCTTAAGAGAGAGAGGACATGGGGGGATAAGAAAAAATTCAAGCCAGGGAGACCCAATGCCACTTGCCCCCTCACCATCATGACCTGACACATCTGTGCTTGACTGGATCAAAGTCCAAGGGGAGGGGGAGGTCTGAGAACTGACCCTCAGGGCCTCCGGCAGGGGAAAAGCTGATCCTCCGAACGTGCATTTCCCCGATGTTACACAGAGCACGGGGAGCTGGGAACAGCCGCCCAAATTCTCCAGGTGGGACAGTGGGTGGAGCTTTCTCCATCTTTCTCCGTCCTTCTTGTGCCCGCCTCTCTCTCCATCCCTCCCCTCTCTCTAGTCCAATGGGGAACCAGTTCTCTCTTCTCCCGCTGGCCTGTCTCTCATGGTTCTCCCCAGCACTGAGCCCTCCTCATCCACTCAGTGGCTCCCACCCTCTCTTGTCTCCTCTGAATCTCCCCTTCCTGCAGCAAGCCTCCTAGGCTTTGTCTGTCCCCACGTAGGCCCCTCCCCCTAAATCAAGTTCACTTACCCAACCTTGTGGCTGATGCAAGTCCTTTAGGGTCCACTGTGGGCTGGTGCCTTGGTCCAGCTCCAGGGTTGGAGTTTCTCTGGTCCGTCTGACCTCTATCACTCAACGTCCACATGTCTGGTTTAGACTGTGACCTCCACAGGGCTGGCAAGGAGCCAAGTGTTTATGTGGTCACCAGCACAGCTCCGGGAGCAACCTGATTTTTGATAGAGTTGACAGCTTTTCTTTTGATTCCATGAGGCAGAAGTAGCTAGAAGGATGCTGAGAGGTCTTAGAGGACCACTGAGTGTGACTAAGGCACTTCCTCCAGGGAAGCCACCTCCTGCTACAACAAGCAGTGACTGAGGCTGGACAGCAAGAACTTCTGAAGACTCTTAAGGTGGAAGGAAAGATTTCCAGGGTTTCTGTGAAGACGCTGGGGAGGGATGGCCTTAACCTTTTCAAGCTCGGAGGGAGCAGAGGGGTCTGTGAATCTGGAGAGGTTTACTTCCACCCTTGTAGGATTGATCCAAAAAAGGGATGGCCACTTCCTCTTTGGGAGCCCTGACTCATCATTCTCAGTGCAATCCCATTCACAATTTCTTTGATAATTGTTTGTTCCTTGGCCAGAAATCTGGTTCTTGAATTCCCTCTCCTGTTCTTTCCATGATCTGGGCACCATCTTTGGGAACCCACTCCATCTCCATTTTATGGAGCCAGAAGAACAGAGAGGTAGAGCCATGTCTGGGCAGTGACACAGCAAGCCTACAGGGAGCTGGGAATGCCTCCTTATGTGAATGCCCTCTTCTTGTCTTTGGATGCGAAGGGAAAGGATGTGATCCCCGAGAGAAAGGGCGGGGTTGTCCAGAGCAGGGTGTGTTATCAGCTAGAAGAACACCCGCACCCAGCCACCTCGATCTAAATGTGCACACGATGGAAATATCTTCACAGCCAAGGGCCCCTCCCTCCCAAAGAGAAAATCCCACAAGTGGGGAACATCTGGATCAAACCGCAACCATGAAAGCACAACATCAAACGAGGGTTTCAGAGGGACCCTCCCCACAGGCCCTGCTCCAAGAGAAATTGCAGATCTTCCTGCTTGAAGCTTTTAAGTGTCACAGAACCACTCAAGTTTGGGATCTCTCCTTATTCACCAGAGACAGATGTCCCCAAGTGAGTACGGTTGGGTTTGATTACCCCCAGCGGGAGAGGATGTGTGTGACCTGATCCTGGCCACGTTGGGGGGTAGCCTGGGATTTAAAGCTGTGATGAGGGGCTCCAGCAGTTCAGGCTGGGGGTTGGGGAGAGAGAGGGGACAGGTGGGCCTTTTAAAACGTGCCTACATCAAAGGTCTGAGTAGGCTCCCTTCCCAGCTTCGGCGCCTCAGGGCAGGAAAGCAGTGATTTCACCACATAACTGCACGTAGGAGTAGGATGGATCTCAGTCTGAGAACTTCTGGGGAATGTGGAGAGGGGAGGGAGGGTGTTCCCCAGAGGGGAGGACAGGGCAAGGGGGTTTTCTCATTTCCAAAATAGCCTGCCCAGGCCAAGGAGAATGGGGCCATATGCTGCCTCCCTCCCACTCTCCCCCTGTGGAGGGATGTGGAGGAGGGGGGCATTCTTCCAGGGGGGAGAGGAGGGAGCAGCTGCAGCCGTGGGAGGTGGGAGCTGGATCCGGACGGAGAATGAAGGGGAAGCAGGGGCATCTTCCCCAAAGGCACGAAGGAGGAAGGCTGCAGAGCATGTAATTCTAGGAGACGATAGGCTCTTCCTTCCCGGGTCCTGGGAATGAGAGAGCACCTGGCCATGATGCTGGCAGGGTGGGATGGACAGTGGGGAAGATGGGATAGGGAGGTGCCCCAGATATGGCTGGAATCCCAGTTCATGTTTGACTACTCTGCCCAGAGGGCAGGTGGGTGAGAGCGTGCTGGGATGTTGACAGCCCGCCGTGACCTTGGTTGAAGAAGCCAATGGTTTCTTCTTGAGGTGAAAGGTGACCTTCAGTTGGGAAGGGTGTGGGGAGAAGAAGGGTACCACTCGCTTGGAGTTTACATTAGCCTCCCTTTCAGGATGCCTTCCCTGCCCCCTTCCTCTCCCCTTTCCCCTGAGAGGTTTATGTGTGGGCGTGGTACCCCACGATGCCTGGGAGGTGTATCACCGGTGTAGGTCCTTCCTTCACTGCCTTATAAAGATCTGCATACGGTTTCTTTTCCCATCTAGACTGTCAGCTTTGAAGGCATGGCCTCCCTCACTCTTAACTGGGTTCCCAGTGCCCCGCACAGTGCCTGGCAGAGAGTAGCTGCTCGGTGATGAAGCCCTGCTCCAGCTCCCAGCGGGAGCGCGTTCTCCCGCCGCCAGGCCAGCGTTCTGGGAAACAAAACAACCCACGCGATCATTCCTCCGCAGCCTCGAGGCCTCTGAGGGGCTACAAGGGCAGCTCCTATCTGACATCCTCTGGCAGTCTTCTGTGGGGACCCTAGTTGACAGCACTCTCTCCCACCTCTGAAATGTATTGTCCACAAGATTCACCCGGGATTTCCCTGCTGGTCCAGTGGTTAAGACTTCGCAATTTCAGTGCCTCCTCTTCAGGGGGAACGGGTTCGATCCCTGGTCGGGGAACTCACATCCCCCATGCGCCGCGGCCAAAACAAACAAACAAACAAACGAAAGCAAACAAAAAAAAGTCTCACTACACCTTCATGGTGAGGGTTATTATTGTTATTTATTAATCCGGGATGGATGTGTCTTTTTTGGTCGCGTGAGACCCGATGCTCTTTGGGACCAGACTCTTTTAGTCCTACTCTTCATGCGGCCCGCAGAGCCCAGCGTGGAGTCTCCTCGGGACAGGCTGGCTGTTGACTAGCTGACCCCTCCAAGTCCTAGTGTCTAAGCTTTCGATGTGGTGGCTCGTCCAGGGCTCTGATGGCTGAGCGTCGGGAGCTGCTGAGTCGGAATGTCTTGGCGTAACGGGGTGAATTGGACACACATACACACGAAGGAGCCCGGTCCCAGTGAGGTGAGGATGCAGAGTCTGAATGACCCTGCAGGTCGAGAGAATGCTTGAGCGCGGATGTTGTGAAAATGACCAAGGTCAGTGGGCTTTATTCAGAAAAACTCTTTGGGCAAGGAATGTATGAAAGAGGTTGGAAGGAGAGAAGGGCAGGGCTGGCAGAGGATGCACGAGGATATCCAGGTGGGATAGACTTGGCAGTGCTTGAGGAGGCTAGAGCAGCTCTGCCTGCAGGTGAGGGCCCAGGAGGGAGGGGCTTTGGCAATTGTAAACATTCACTCTACACCGTGAGGACTGTGACCACCGCTCCACAACCCGCTCCCATCCCTCCCCAAACTCTAGGCCAGGAGGGATCCTACATCCCCCTGCCATTTCTAGGCCCAGGCTGACCTGTGCTCCAGCAACATCACCTGACACCGAGCTTGGGTTGGATCAGCTTTGCTCCGTACCCTCACAGTCCTCCCTGGGGCTGGAGCTGCCTTTGAAGTTGATGGAGAGAAGATTGGTGAGCTGTCGCCTGAGCCTAGATCTCCCAGACATCAGTGAGGGGAGGGGATCTCCACTTTGAGCCCTTTTTCGGGGGGCTGAGGTGTTGACACTTTAGTTGTCAGAACTTAGGTTTCTCATCTGTGAATGCAGCGCGAAGCTGACCGAATTGCCAGCATCTCTGGGCTGCAGGGTGGCAGCACTGCTCAGCTCCAGGGACCAACCACTCACTGCACTCCTGGAGCACAACTCTAGGTGGTGCCATTCACATAGAATTTGATGTGCATGGTCGCCGCATTTCCGCCCCCTCCCCCTCCCCCCCCCCCCCCCCCCCCCCCCGCCCAAGGTCGTGTGGTGATGGTGGGCCACCATCATGCCCTTTTTGGGTCAGGGTTCTGTTTACCAGTCCAAGCTAGTTAACCTGAGTACCAGGAATATTCACGAGGCTTTGCCCGGGGACAGAGAGATGGACAAAATAGTCTCCAAAGTCATGTCCTCATGAGACGTGGGCACCAGGAAACCAGAGTGTCTCCCACACAACGGGTCCACAAAGCAGGGTGCAGTCTGAGACTAAGTAGCAGGGAAAAGAAATGACAAATTCCATCCATCGGGGAAGGAAAACTGTCTTTAATCCCCAGATTGAAAAGAATAACTCACGTGTAAAGACCCAGTGGCACTTAGTAGGTCTGCAGTTATCATGAGGTGAACCAGAATCAGTGCTGACATTCCAGTCTCTAGGTTCGGGGTTCTTGGAAGCAGAAAGGCCTAGCCACCCTGGTGACACTTGTGCATGGGAATTTGCTGAAATCTGAAATGAGATCCTGACCCAGATGGGGGTCAGGAATTTGTTTCCTTCCCTTTTTCTCCTTCTTAGTTCACTGTTTAGGATGAAAAATGACAACCAGATGAACAAAAGAATGATCATCAGGAATGATAAATAATACACTCCAGATGTGGCCAGAGAGAAATGCAACTGAAAACACCGCCGCCTCCAAGTAGTCACGTTGGGGCGACCCCCTTCTTCCAACAAGGCCACAATGACACAAGTTCTGTAACTCTTCTTTGGGAATTGTCTTCAGGGTATGTGACTCAGTCTTTAAATGTCCTTATTGGTGACAGATCTTTATCATTTGCTTCTCTGGAATCAGTCAAAAAACGATTCGTAGCTAATCTTGGTTGTCTTGAGTATTTTGTAAAATGGCTAGAAAGTCCACTTTAAAGGAGTCTTTGCAGAAATGGTTTAATCAAGAGAGGTACAGATGGGATAAGCGTATTTCCTCCTAAGGTGACTGTTCCGAAGGACAGCCCTTGTTTGTTCTTCCGTGTTTGTTTAAAGAAGCTAATCACAGATATACATCCCATACTGTATTCTGTATAATAAAAGAATGTATTAGGATGTTGAAGGCTGTGTGCTAACTGCTTCCCCCTCCTTCTGCTGTTATGACTTAATGCCTCTGACGACAGTGCCCTTGCTTTTGCTGAGGGATGCAGGGAATAGAGGCGGGGCTGACCCAAGTGAAGAATTGGTACAATTATCCAGGGCAAAGGTTCGGATCGCCATCTACCCTCGAGAGTTGCCTAACTCCGCACTCCTTTCTGGACTAGCTCTGTGTTCATTCTTCCAGGGGACTTGGCCAACTGGGCAGAGCCCTTTTTTAGGGGAGAGGAATTCATTTCTTAGCATGGTTCCCTGTCATTCGTGCAAAAATCAGCACAAGTTTTAGAGAGCGCTGGTTCATGAATTACGTAAAAATGTATTTTTCACAGAAGTGGAGGGGATGAGGTCAAACGCACCCACACAGCAACCTGTTTCTAACAACGATCGGTTAACCTAAATGAAGAACTCTGCAGTTGGAGAAGTTTCCAGGACGTTTGCTTTCCTGAGGAAAGACCTGGAAGGAGGGGGTGACCCCTGGACTGGGGAGCCTGAGGGTCAGTCTCGGGAATACTCGCCCGCCTTGGGCGGTGGCCTCTCTGTCCTTTGGGAGAGGCTCCTGTCTCTGGGCTCGAGCTGGGTGTGTGTGGTGGTGTGGGTGTGATCACCGGGGCTGGGGGCGCAGGGAGGGATGGCATGACCTCCAGGAGGCCGTAGCGCGGCAGAATGCTCAGCTCTCCTACTCCTTCGCTGACAGACCAAGCTGCAAATCAGGAATTTATTAGGAGCTGAGACTCATTTCCCACCCTTTACAGCCCTGACGACTCAGAGGCAGACTCTGGCAAGGGGCTTCCTCATGGTTTTAATTAGACAATTAATTTTTTATTGGGTCGTTTGATTTCCGGAGCCGATTCCACTCTCCTTCTTGTCCCCCACCTGCCTCCCAGCTGTGAACAGCCAAGGGGAAGCCGGGGGATTCGGGGAGGGTGCAGAGGAAAAATCCGCTGTCTGCCCTGCGCTGATCTGGGAGTCAGTGAGTGGGGAGGGGGTGGGAATCCCTCTGCCCCCCTCAGCTGGTCCAGCACCAGAGATACTGTCCAGAGCTCAGCCCTGGGCTTGCGGGGCTGCACAAAGGCATTCCTAGCTACTCCCCCAAGCTGTTGGGCTAATTAGTAACATGGGGTGGGAGCGGGGGTAGGGAACTGTGCCCAAAATACCTTAGCGGCATTTCTGCGGTTAATCCTGGCCGTGCTCAGAGGCTGTTTACCCTCTACCCAGGGATTAGGAACCTGTTTGAGTTAGAAGGGCAGAGAGAGGCCAGGGCTTGGCTCTGTCCTCCACCTGCTTTTAGGAGCTGGGGCAGGGACACTGAGCCAGCCTGAAAAAAAAGTGAGAGAAACCTGTCTCTAATCTATCGCCCTTATTGATTTCCCTGCCGCCCAGCTGCTGGCCTGCTTTTGAATCTTGATCCTCTCCCCTCCTGCCTCACCCGTGGACACTGCCCTTGTGGTCAAATAACAACCTGGATCTGAAAGGTGGGGAGGAAGGAAGGAGGAGAATGTGGTGTTTTAGCAGTGGGGATGAGCCCGGGTGTAGAAGGGTCCCCTGTAGGTCATAAATGTTCTCTTGGAGGGTGGGGAGTCCCCTCCCAAGATTCCTGATCATCTCCATCCTCCAACCCAGGAGGAAAAGAAGGCTAGACTCAAGGAAGAACTTACTCATTTTCAGTAGCAGAAACAAGCAGCTCCTTCTTCAGAGCTCTGTGATAGGGCAAGGCCAATTTCTATTGACAGCAACGTTGCTCAGAGGCCTTGAAATGGAATTGCGGGGAGTGAGAGGACTGTTTCCTCAGGTGCCCTGTTGGTGGGGACATTGTCACTTGTTGTTCTGGCACAAGGACTCCCGAAAGTGTGCAGTCACACGCACTGACCTAGCCACTCAGAGCCAAACTGACAAGCGTCTGCAGACACAGGAGTGTGCTCCGAGGAGCCGCTGGGGACAGGGCTCTGGGGTCCTCGTGGGTGGAACAAGCCCCCCAGAAGAACAAGCCCGGACACCATTCAAAGAGGGGAGCTCCGGTGACCCTCCCCGCCATCCACCACCTCCTCTCGCGTGAGCGAACCCCAGCGTTAGGGCACGTTGGACCCACCCGGCGCCACCCCTCACTGGCCGGGAGAACATAGACTTCCCTTGGGGCCCAGGACTGGAAGAAATAGGGGTGCATATTTATACTGGGTTGTAAGGGACACAAAGATAAAAGGACCCAGAGATCAAAGAGCCCCCAGAAGCTCCGCGTGCAGACCTCTGGGTCTAGGATTTGTTCTGTAAACAGATTTCCTTCTCCTTCGGGGAAAACTCACATTGAGGGATCCCTCCCTTAGGGCTTGTGGTGGTTCCACGCTGGGAGCAAGGGGACAGCCCGAGGTGGGCCTTGTTGGGACACAGGCCTGCCTCCTGCTGGGGCACATCTCTGACTGTCCAAGCCGTGCAGAACTCCACAGAAGAAAGGGACAGGAAAGTTGTGTACATGCCGTGGTGGGTGAAAGGCAGAATGAGCCCAGATCATCCATTGACATTTGTGCTTCCATGTGGCTCCCAGGTCGAGAGGGTTCAGACCTTCCACGACTCAGGGCGCTGGGTTAAGGAGGGTGCAGTATGTGTGCGTGGAGATCCTGAGCTGGGCACTTCCGGGCCACGGAGAACAAAGGAGCCGGGGGTACAGGCAAACCTCCATCAGAGAGGTCGTGTGTGTGTGAGCCTGTGGGTCAGCGTTCATCCGTAGGGAGCAGGGAGGGAAAGAAATGGTGAAGAGGATAGGAGAAAGAGAAGAAATAAAAATGAAGGCACTGAAACAGAGAGAGCAAGCTAACAGACCCACACAAAGAGAGGCAGAGAAACACTGCAGGAGCCTGGGGACCAGGCAGCGGGAGGCAGGGAGGGGAGAGCCTCGGGACCGTCAGCAGCCAAAACAATCGGTCAGGCTTCTGCCCGGGAAGGTGGGCAGGAAGGCAGGGAGGGGAATGGGTGGCAGAGAAAGCCCCCACTTGCCAGGCAGGGCAGAGGAGCTGGAACCCGAGTCTCCCAGCTCCCAAGCAATCAGCCTTCTCCCCCTGCCCTCTCCCTGAGCCCAGGGCTGAGATTGACGGGACTGCAGCTTCTCTGGGTCTGGGTGGATTTGAATAATTAAGTCATCTGGATTCTTATGATTTACCATTTTCAGTGATAAATAGACAGCGCCCAAGCCAGCCAGTTGGCAAAACTCTGGCTGCTAGTTATAATTTGTCAAGCTGCCAGCAGATTCATGTTTCATGCTAATGGAGAGAGACTCATTGACTAGGGGGAGGCGGTGACCCGGTCAGCTCTTTCCTCAGGCACCCCAGAGGTCGAGAGGTCGGGGGAGAAAGGCCGGGCCGGTATGGATTTGCTGTAAGGGTCAGTGTAATTTTATAATAATTCAGCGGGTACACACGCTCTCCAATACACAGAGGGTCATGTATGCGGAGATATGTTCAGATCTATGCACCTCCCCCGCCCATGCACCTGCTCCAGTGCAGGCGTCTGGGCCCAGTGCACACAAGCCTGGTGCTGAAACACTTGTCCAGCCCCCACTCAGCTCACTTGCACATGCACACCCTGCTGTCACCTTCAGGCATGTGATTACACCAAGGCAAACCTGCAGACCTGCTCAGACACCCAGAGAAACATAGCCCCCCTCACCGACAATGCACACCTCAAAGATGGGAAGATACCTCTGGGGGACCCCTCTGCCCACCATCCCAACCCCTTTATTTCAGGGCTCTCGTCTCTGCCGTTCCCACTGCACAACTCTTGCTCCCTTTCTAATAGTTTTCTAGTGGGGGAAACAAATGAGCCCTGGGGCTGTCCTATTTTCCAACCGGCTGGGTCTGGGTAGCTGGAGTTGGGGAAACACGGGCTCGGAGACCGGGCACATGGAAGGCGGCAATCAAAATCCAAACTTTCTTTTCCATCAGTTCATTTATTTATGTATTTGTCCACATGCATTAAAGCCTCACAGTGGCAAGAATCTCATTACTGACCGTCATGACAAACAGAGGTAGGGACAATGCTTTGCACATAGTAGGTGCTAAATAAATATCAGTGGCATGAACAGCTGCAGCTACTGATTGATTTCTTGATAGAACAAACTACTCATTTCCCGTCTCTTCCTCCACCTCAACAAACCTTTATCATCAGAGAAGGCCAGAGAAGAGGTGTGGGTCTGGGTGAAGCCCTCCTATTCCTTGATTTGAGAAATTTGGGCCTTTGGCGTGATTAAAAAATGCTAATTTTATACCAACAGAAGCGATCCGGTCTCAATTTTGACCCCCAAATGCCCTTAAAATGGATCAATGAGCAAGGGAGGACTGAGGAAGGAGTATCTGTCTTCCCTCCTGCCCAGAAGAGAATTTGAATTTGCTTTGAGTAGCTTGTGAGCAGGGCCAGAAGCCGCAGCTCATTACCATCAGCAGCTTTAAGGTTTGGCAGGGGCGTGGGGAAGGATTAGGGGCCTGAGGAGAAACATTTCCTTTCCCTGTCCCCCAAAACCCCTAAATGAGAGAGAAAAACACAATAGCAAGCCGAACAGAGCAGAGACCGAGGCAGCAAGGAGAACCCAAAGACAGAAGCTGCTTCCAGCGTCAGGCTCAGACTCGAGGATGCAGTCGCAGCTGTTGGCTCTGCCCCTGGTGATTCAAGATTCCAGATCCTGCGAAGTGAATTGGGTTCCCTCCTTCCCAGCGGGGCCAGGCTGGGGGCAAGGAGGCTGCTCCGGGCAGACAGTCTGGAACCCCTCCACCAAGGCCTGGAATAAGAGGCCTCCCTTCTTTGCTGAGCAAATGTGGATGGCGGCGGCAGGCCCAGCTAATCAGGGGCATTCCTTGGAGAGACAGCCAAGAGCCAGAATCGACCAGCTTCTCCATTCAAGGGAAAGAGGACCCCTAAATGCAATGGGAATAGGGAAACAGGCTTTGCTTATTTAATAGTTTGAGGCTCTGACCTGGTTTCACTGACCTCATCCCACCTGCACCAAGGTGAGCTCCTGCAGGCCCTCACTCACCCCGGGAGAGCAACAGCCTTGGGGGCACCAGCAACTCCACCCCTATGGGCAGGGGCAGGCCGACTGTGGCCTGCAGATGGGTGAGGTGGGGAAGGATTTTCTGGGGTAAGCCACGGGAACGTGATGGCGATAATCATGATTGATACAGAAAATGTGTTGCTTCATCCCGCACTTGATTAGCAAAGCTTACTCCCCATTTTGCCTCTCATCTTCCGTTCCTAATATTTGCATCCAGGTAATGAACTCCTGAGGTTAGGGCACATGTTAGCTTGTCTGAAGGTCTCAGAGCAAAGCCTCTGAGTACGAAGACAGTACAAGAGCCCCAGCCTGGACTAGATGAAAAGGGAGAGAGAAAGAAAAGGAAAAGCAGGAAGAAGGAAGGAAGGGAGCAAGTGGGTGGGGGTGTGTGGAGGGAGATAAAAGAAGGAAAGGAGCTTGAGAAAGGGGAGGAAAGCTAACAGAGCCATGATAAAATTGGCCGGTGGTTTGAGGGTTGCATCCTCAAGGCTTATGCTGCCCTTGGAAGATGTGCTGACCTCAGTGACCTGCCCCATCCCACTTTGGGGAAACAAAGGAGTTATCTAATTGGCTTTAACTGGGTGGTTGCTGCTGGAGCACACGGACAGGGTGCGGGACCACAGGCCCAAGAGGCTGCAGACACACAACCGCCCCAAGTCAACCTCCTCTACAGGCTGAATCTAAAGCCATTTTGCCAATTAATCTCTCTGTGTGTGTGAGTTCTGTGAAATACACTGCAGACCGAAAGTCCGCTTGCCCTAGGAAGGCATGTCCTCGTTCTCTTTCCAGCGTGAGATGCTTTCTTCGGCTCCTCCAGCATCTATAAACCTCACACCAAGCTCTTTATAGATTAATCCAACCCCTTCCGGCATGGAGAGATCCCTTGCCCTGGAAGGTAGCTTTCTGGGGCAGGGATGGAGATAAGTATGGCAAAGGAGGAAGATTTTTCTTCTCACCAAGGAAGAAAATGAAGATGTCCTTCCCAGAACGGACCGGGCCTTATCATCACCCCTCTCTCACCTGCACACATACGGGCAGGCTAACCAAAGTGACAGAAGAACCCTCCAGTGCAAAGGGTTCATTTGACATAGAGAACAAACTGAGGCCCAAGGTCACAGAGCCAGAGCATGGCAGAACAAAGTGGCCCAGTCTGCAGACAGAGGAGGCAGGTCAGGAGACAGAGCCAGGGTGGGTCCGCGACTCACCCCTCTCTAAACCGCTTCTTCTGCTTCCAGCACTGCTTTGGGAGCCAGATATTGACCTGCAGAGCCTAAGGGCCAGCCCCAGGCAGGTGCAGCTGCACTATGAACTCCTCCAGCTCTGTCAGCTACTTTGGAGAGAAGTGAGTCGCAAGAGGCTGGCCTCCGCCTCCACCCCTCCTGTGACCCCGGCCTGCAGCCGCCTGGGGTGGGCACTGGAACCTGGGAGGTCAGGGTCACGGCAGCCAGGATACCTGGGAGCCCCCGCCTCAGCCCCACTGGGCCCCTCCCCGCTCACCCTCCTCCCCACGCCTTTCCTCCCGCTGCTCCTCCCGTCTAGACCCCCTTTCTGTTAACCCAGTTCCCCCTTCTTCTCTTTCCTTCTTCTTTTTCTCTCTGTATATTTCTCATTTTTCCTTCCTTCGTTTGCTTTCTTCCTGCCCTCCCTCCACTTTTTTCTCCTCTCTTCCTTCTTTCCTTTTTTCCTAGCTTTCCTCCTTTCCTACCCGTCTCTCTTTCTCCCATTCATTTCTCTTTTATTTTTTTTAAAACTTCTCTTTCTTTTCCTTCCCTTTTCTTTTCCTTTCTAGCTCCTTTCATTCATTTGCTTTTCTTTTCCTTCCTTCCTTTCTTTCATTTTTTCTTTCATTTTTCCTTTCTTTTTCTTTCATTTTTCCTTTCTTTCTTTTCTTTCTCTTTCCTTCTCTTCTCTCATACAACAAACTAATCTTGCTTCTTCATTCTGTCCTTTATCAACATTCCTTCATTTCATCTCCCTCCCGAGTTCCTTCCGCTGCCCCCAGTATCGGGGCTTTCTCAAATTTTCTCTTCCCTCACCAGTCTTTTCTCTTTGTTGTTCTCAATTTTTCCAGTCCTTTGTGCTGTTTCCTCGACCTCCTTTCCATCTTCCATTGTTTCTAAATCCTCTCTCTGCAACAAGCATAAGGCATAAAAGTGCCCCCTCCCCAGGGTGGGGCTTCCGTCCTGTGCCAGCCTAGCCACCCTTCATGCCATTCCTTCTCAACTTCCCTCAATGTGAGGTTCAATTTCAAGGGCCCAGGAATGGGGCTGTTCCCTGCTAGCTGAGAAGTCAGGGCTAAGTCCACAGCTCCTCACTACAGGCTTAGGGGACACCTGCCAAACTGTTGTCACTCCATCAATCCTAGTAAAAGAGAAAGAGGAAGAGAAGAAAAGAGTAAAAGAGAGACAGCTCCACAGACTGTGTGTGCGTGCGTGTGTGCATGGTGTTGGGGAGAAGGGGCAAAAAGGACTGGATTCATCAAAGAGGGAGGGGGCAAAGTCCAGAAGCAGGCACCTTCTCTTAGTGCACCCAGAGCCGGGGGCAGCCTGCAAAAGAAACCCCAGTCGGCTCCCATGTTCATTTTGGGATTGGGCAGGATGAGACCTTCCATCCAACTCTTCTGGGCCGGAGAGGTGCACAGGGCCTCGGGATGGGAGGAAAGAAAAGGGCTTATATTTGAGTATCAGTTGCCTTTACATCTGCCCCTGGACACATCCCTCCCGAGGCCCCCTCCCTGGAGCCCTCCGGGTCCCTAGGCGGTGCCCCCTGCGGCCCTCCTGGACCTCTCAGCTAGGCGGGCCTAGTTCCAGGGCTCCCTCGGGAGCAGTGCTGGGGCAGCCCCTGGATTACTTGCAGCAAAACCTCGGGCGCAGTGAAAACAAAGGCCTGGGAGGATTGGCCGCTCTTGACCAAAAGACGTGGGCCAAGTAGAGGCCAGAGACACTACTTGCTCGACATGGGAATTTTCTCTCCTGGATCCACAGTCCCTGCCGGCCCTTTCCAAGAAGCGGTCCAAATGCTGCAGCCGCCACCTGCCTGGCTCCTCAGGCCAGACCTGCAAACCTCAGGCTCCACGGAGACCCTCCGCCCAGGCTGGGCCTCCCTTTCCGGGGCTCCAGAGTTCCCTCGGCCCTGCCAGTGCACCTGCCACGGCCTCGACCCTCGCCCGCTTTCCCAGACCCCGCAGGCCAGCCCCCGTCCCCGCCTTGGACTGCCCACTCCCGCAACTCTCCACCCGGGGTCCCCAAGTTCAGTCCCGCCCTCTGAACCCACCCTCTTTGACTCCCTTTTGAAGAGCCTCCTCCATCCCTTCCTCCCGGGACTTCTCGTGGGACGGGGTGGGGGGGCAATCCCAGACCCGGGAAGGGGGTAGGGGGTTCTTTTCCTGGCCCTACTGCGCGAGCTGCAGGAAGTTGGAAGGTGGGGAGGAGCTCTCCCTGGATTCCATCTTAGGGAAATGGGTCTCTGAGTCAGATTGGAATTAAAAGGAGAAGAAGAAGAAGAAATTCATGTCACTCCTAGCTTAAAATCAGCAAAAGGTCCCGGGGCAGCAGGGGACCCCAGGAAGTCCCGGGCTGAGGCTCTGGGGCGATACCCCGCCCCCACCGCGGCAGAGTCGAAAACTACTATTTTCGGCTAGCACGTCTCTCGCTCTCCTGGGAAAGCCCTTTGGGGATCTCCAAGCGTCTCTAAGAGCTTGCTGGATGAGCAGGTTCGGGACCTGCCCGGGTTTTTCTACATCCGTGATCAGCCCTGATTGGGAAACAAACTCAGCCTTCCTTTAGTATAAGAAGCAGGGGGCCCTCCCTCTCGCTGTAAACCTCAGAACCCCAAGTCTGCTCCCTTCTCCGTCTGTCTTCAAAAAACTTTTCTGAAGTTCCCGCAAGTTGCGTTTGGGGGGAGAAGTGATAACCCTCAGACGCCATGGGTCTCTAGGCCCCCAGTTTCTCCCATCCTCTCTAGTTTCAGAAGCAACACTCCTCGTCCCTCTGCCAGCTGCCACCTTAGCCCCCAAACTCGAGGGGGGAAAGCTGCTCTGGTCCCACTCCTCTGATTAGTGGGGACTAGTGTCTGCCAGCAGGGGAGCCGGGATGGAGTAAGGAGAGACAGAGATGGGGAAAGACATTGTTTTCCGGCTACAGCGCACCCCTCCCGGACCCAGCTCACCTGCTCCAGACGGGTTCCTCTCGACTTTTATCCACTCAAAAGTTTGTCCTTCTCTCAGACTGTCTCAGGAGGTGCGCAAACTCGGCCGTCGGGGTAGGGTGGGCGCCCCTGAGAGCGCAGGCGCCTGATTCAGGGCGAGCTCCGGGGAAGCGGTACTCGCGTGCATCTTCCCCAAAGTGGGGGCCCAAGCAGTGATGCGGGGACATGACACTCAAGCGCCCGGGGTACTGGGTCAGGCTGCCAGCCCGGGACTGCCCGGGGCAGATTGGGCGCTATAGAGGGAGAAGCCAGCAGGACCGGGCAGGCTCGGGGAACTGGAAGGAGAGGGCCCTGGGTGCCTGGCGACGTCTCTCGCTTCCTCCAGTTTGCGCCCTCCCGGGTGTGTCCCAACCCACAACATTCCCTCAACCCGTTCTGGGGCGACACTCAGGGCCCGGACAAGGCAGAGAAGGAGGGTGAGGGGACGAAGTGACCCTCTCCTTAGCCCCTCCCCAGCGCCCGCGCCACTGCTCCCCGCCCCCGTTTCCCTGCCCAGAGCCAAGGGACATACAGAGAATTGCACTAGAAATTCGATCGATTGGTACGAGGGACCACGTGGTCCGGGGTTAGCCAATGACCAGGCCGCCCGGGATGAGCTAATAATGGAAGCAATTTGTAACTTTCAGTAGCTCTCTAGGCCTGGGTACCGAAGGGAGGGAGGCGGGCGGAGGTGGGGAAATGGGTGCCCCCCAGTCCTTCCACCCTCCTCATTCGTTCAGGGCAGCGGGATCCCCGAATCCTCCTTTCCCCCAACACGCAGGCACTCGCAGAGTCCCGCACCCACTTCTGTCCGGCAGCCGCTGCTCCAGAGCAAGGTAAGCGGGTCCTCCATCCCTCAAACACCCCCAGCCCCATCCTTTCTGGCACCTGCAAAAAAGTCCCCCTTCTTGCCCCATTAGACAATTTAAATCCGGTTTTGTTTTTCTCTTAGTTGACAAAATATAATCCTTTTGTATTTTTTCGTATAATTTCAGATTTGGGGAAAGATTAAGTTCAGATTAATATACTTTTCTTGGAGGGTTAGTGGTACTTTTTGGATCAATTTTATATTCTCTTCTTTTGGAGAGGAGCATTCTATTTAAGGAGAGTTTACTTTGCAGATGAGTTACACCCTATGTTTTTGCAAGTTTCACTTTTCTGATGATGTTAAGTTCGTGCCTTTCTCCATCCCATCTTCCAATTTCAATATTCACAAATAATCAGTTAACATATTTCAAGTTTATTCGTTTGTTTTTCTCCTCCGTCACTAGTTTTTCAGCTGTTACTGAATCGACACGATTTTTTTTTTCCTCCTGGTGTAGACCAAGGGTTAGTTTTGTGTTGATTTCTCTTTTTGTTTCGTAAATGAAGTTATTGTTTGGGAAACTCTATGAGAGTGTGAATGAGGTCTCTTCTGACTCATTCGATCCCTCCTATTTTAAAGAACAATTGAAGTGTTGTATACATAGTCTTCAATTTTTGTTGATGTTAATCTTTCAATTTTGATGTATTTTACCTCCTTTTAAAACCTGACCTGTTCTTTAAATTTAATCTTTTGTGTATGTTAAACCATCTTTAAAGTTTTAATTTTATAAACTTCACCATTTTGTACATTTCCTTACCCTTGTTCAGCCCCCTTTGCCCTCCTGCAGCCTCCATCTCAGACTCCCACCCCCAACTTCCACAGTTCCCAGCTTCAAATTCGATTCACCCATCCAGGCAAGGTGGGACGCCGGGGAAGAAGAAAATGTCCTACTTGGGTCAGAGCTTACACTTGAGGTTCTGGTTCTGGGCACCTCTAGTCTGACTCCCCAAGCCAGCAAATTCAGGGAAAGCAGAATTTCTGTTTGACTTTTTAGTTTGGGACCAAGCTCTTTCTCCTTGGCTCTATTCTGGGGAAGTCTTTGGTACACAAAGTTGAATTTTTAGTTCTCATCTTGTCCCTGAATTCTAAGAAAAGTACCAGCAGATTTTTTTTTCTCCCTTAAATGTAAGCTGTTAGCTCGGGGTCAGCCTGTTGGGACTCTTGCCTCCTGGGAGAGGATTCCCAGAAGGGAGACACAATGTTTAGTCCCCTCTTTTACTTCTGATTAAGGTGGAGGTGGCAGGGGTTGGGGGACCCCATTTTGATCTCCAGCTCTGGCTTTGAACGGACACAAAGAAGGAGAGAGAGCTGGCCTAGGGACTAGATCACTTTGGGTCAGTGGGATCTGGTTTAGGAGAGTTTGCGGTAAACCCCAGCTCTGAGGACATTCTAGCGTCACTGTGAAGTAAATCATCAAAATGGTGTGATATGGTTTCAGCCTATTCAGATTCATTGCAGGTACAAAACTCAAATGATGAGAGAAATCTGTTTCCCAAAGATCCGCCTCTGCTGACTTTGTCCGTTCCTCTGAGGGAAACAGCCGAACTCGGCAGAAGTAACACTGCCACGGCTCCTCCCCGCTCGGTCCCCAGCTCCGTCGTCACATTGACATTCTGGGCACATTCGGCCCAGCCCCCGTAACCGCTTCTCCCAAGTATGAATCTAAATTACTATTAATAAGGGGCTGCTCCAAGTTAATTGGCATTCAAAGAATTCATTTCAATTTGTTAATATTAAATGAACGCTCTGCACTTTAGCTCCCTTCTTCGCCCTGGATTCCCAGATGAGTGATGGGAAGTGGGGGCGGGGGAGGAGGAAGAGGAGGGTTTTATTTCTGATTCCAGCACAGCCACTGCCGTGCCTCCCGGGGTGGGCGGGGCCGTGAGATCCAGGCGCAGTGGGGACCTGATTGGGGACTGGCTGATGGTCTTTTTAGGTGAAATTCATCTCATCCCGCTGGAGCTATCGGGGGAGGGCAGAGGGGAGCTGCAACTCTTGCAAGTGAGCCTCTCATTCTTATATCCAGAAGAGTCAGTTGAGGCTCAGAGAGCTTAATCCCCACTTCAGGTCACACATCTGGTAGTTGGGTCTGCCTGGCACCAAAACCATACCTGGGCTGCCTGCAAAGCACAGCTCTCCAGCCCGGTCTCACCTTCCCTTCCTAGTTCTGGCCATCCTGCTCCCCCTTATTTGTAGTCACGCCTAGTGACTGGGAACAGGGGTTAGAGAATGAGGTGAGACTGAGAGAGGGAGTGGCAGGGGGGCAGTGGCAACAGAAACTTTTCTCACATCCTTGTGAAGAAGGTGGATAGAAGGGTAGTCTCTCTGGAGGAAGCCTGCTATCACTTTCCTGGGGCTCTGATCTCCGGGTGGATGGTGGGACCTCATTGGGAATCACACTGTTTTCTGAACTGTGGACTCTAGTTCTCCTCCTCTGGGAGGGGAAGAAGAAGAGGGCGGCTCAGCTGAAGGGTTTGAGCCCTGGATTAAAACTGCTAGTTGTCTACTTAATCCTTCTCTCCTTGTTCTGCGAGGGTAGAGAAACTCCGAGCTGGACAATCCATCTCCCGGCTGCCAGGTGTGGCCAGAGGGGGATGTGAGCCAAGTAATGTCATCAGAGCCTTAAGACGTTGGGTAAGTTCTCCTTTTCATGAGCTGGACCGGATGTGCCTGAGACTGAGCTTTGACCATGCAGTTGAGGAGAAATCCCTAAGAGAGGGCAGAGCAAGAGTAGAACAGGAACCCAAGTTCCTGATGGACCAGGTGGAACAGAGCCACCTGCTGTCTGGGACTGCTGCCTTCCAGACCATTGTGTGACAAGTAAACTTGTTTTCTATATGTGGCTGTGTTTGGGGCCCTTTTTTTAATACCAGTTTTGTCATCATCCTTCCTAATATACCTTCCCACCTGAGGACAGAGATGGAGGGGACCTTGGATATCATCCTATGCTTGGCCAAGTCCCTTCATGTCACCCACAGGGGCCTGGGTATCTCCCATCCCCACCCTCACTTCAACCTAAGAAGCTCGGCAGGACACTCATGTTAGATGTTGGGTTGCTACATAAGGTTTTATTTGAAGAAAGGACCCTATGGTTAAAACCAGTTTGAAAACCCCTGAAAATTCAATCCCCTCCCCTGTTTTTTTTAATTACAGCCAAGGCCCAGAGAGAGGCAGTGACTTGCATAAGGTCACACACTTAGTTTTTCTGTCATTTTCTGAATCCCAGATGGGTTCTCTAACCATCATATCAGCTGCCTCAACAAATCGCAAGGACAGAAAGAACCCAAACCAGGCAGGGGGCCTGTGTCTCCTCCAATAAAGCTCTGGAATAGCCAGGCCATGTTTGCCTGATTTCCCCTGGGTCCCTCCAGTTGGATGTCTGCCTTGGAGACCCGCCTCCCTGGGCCTGGAAACTACCGGGCTGCACCTTTGCTCCAGCCGCCTCCTCACCCAGATGGTCAAACATGCAAAGCAGAGCTGGGGCCAGAGCCGAGCTCCCTGCCTCCCTCTAGTCTTTCCACATTTATATCTCCCTCCTCCCCCCATCCAGCCCCTTCCTAGTAGCCCACCAGGGAGGAGAAGGGGGAAAACTGTCATAAATTTCCCCTATTTATACAAGAAGACAGAATGTTTCTCATGCCAGAAAAAACACAGAGAGGGAGCTGTCAGGGGAGAAGGGACCCAGCCCCATACCTCTGGGGCCAATTTATCTTCCTGAGTCATGGCTTGGGGGCTACCATAGCACTGCCTGTGTGACTTGCAGGCTTTGGCTTGGGGGACAGCCAGGACAGACAGTGCCTGGGCTTTGTTTTGGTCTTCCTGCTCCATCTCAACCATTCCGTCTCCGTTTCTCTCTCTCTCTCTCTTTGTTAAAAACAAGATTCTTGAGATATAATTCACATACTGTACAATTCACCATTGAAGTGTATAATTCAGTGGTTTCAGTATAGTCACAGATATGTGCAACTATCACCACAGTCAATTTTGGAACATTTTCATCGCCTCTGAAAGAAATCTCATACCCTTTAGTTACCACCCCCTTTTACTCTTCCATACCCTTGCTGGCCCTAAGCAAACACTGATCTGTGCTCTATTCCTATAGATTGCTCTATTCTGGACTTTCATATCAAGGGAATCATATACTATGTGGTCTTTTGTGGCTGGCTTTCACTTAGCATAATGTTTTCAAGGTTTATCCGTGTTGTAGCATGTATCAGTGCTTCATTCTTTTTTATGGTTGAATAATATTCCATTGTACTTTTGTTTACCCACTCTTCCATTGATGGATGTTTGGGTTGTTTCTACCTTTGGGATATTATGATTCTACCTTAACTCTTATGTCTCTCGACAGCCTGGATCACATAGAATGAGGTCTGTGGGCAAGAATGGATGTGTCTTAGATGAATGGATAAAGAAGATGTGGTGTGTGTGTGTATATATGAATATTACTCAGCCACAGAAAAGAATGAAATAATGCCATTTACAGGAACATGGATGGACCTAGAGATTATCATACTAAGTGAAGTAAGTCAAAGAAAGACAAATATCATATGATATCGCTTATATGTGGAATCTAATACAAATGAACTTATTTACAAAACAAATGGACTCACAGACAGAAAACAAATTTATGGTTACCAAAGGGAAAAGGGGAGGGGATAATTAGGGGTTTGGGATTAGCAGATATACACTACTATGTATAAAATAAATAAACAACAAAGTCCTACTGTATAGCACAGGGAACTATATTCAATATCTTGTAATAACCTATAATGTTAAAGAATCTGAAAAAGTATGTATATGTATATATACATATATTTGTATGTGTATATATATAACCTAATCATTTTGCTGTATACCTGAAACTAACACAACTAACACAACATTGTAAATCAACTATACTCCAATAAAAATTTAAAAAAAAAACCATGTGGAGGCATAAAAAAAGATATTAGTTTTATTGTTAATTATTGATAACAATAAAAATTGAAATTATTACTAAAAAAATAAAACCTTTGGTTCTGCAAAAAAAAAAAAAAAGAATGGGTGTGTCTTATACGTGGGAATACCCAATATCCATGAAAGCAGGGTCTTGGGAACATGTCTTCTTTTGTGTTAGTTACATATAATAAGCTGGAATTTTCCTCCCTCTGTAAGTTACTGAGTAAGTAACTGTAAGTTACTCCTTCCATTCTCTCTTCATTCTTTTCCTGTTGCTATTTGGGTCATTTGCTGTGCTCCTCGAAGTTGGGGACTCAGAGCCTTCTCCAGGGGTTTCAGAGACACGGAGTAGATGAATGGACATCTTCCCACTGGGGAAGCGGTTCCCTGAGTCTGGTCTCCAGCGATCCTCCAGTATCTCACAGTTGAAGAAAGGTCTGTGGAGGCTCCAAGGTCTGTGGGAGGTGTGATGGAGCCTAGAATGCAGGCCTCCTGCCCCCGCCTCCTTGCCTGGTCCATCTCAGTGTCACAGACAGGCTTGGAGCTCCACCCTCCGCTCACCTAGCAAGTATGCACAAAGCATCCAGTGAACCCAAGAGACACTGCCCCTTCCCTCATGAACCTTGCAGTTTTAGTGGTGAGAGTAAGATAAATACAAGTGAGCAAAATAACGGCAAGTTCTGTAAACATTTGCTGAATGAATGAATGAACAAATGATGTACCTATTATGTGCTCCATAAAGAAAATGTAAACAAAGCAGAGTTGTCAATAACTTTTGCTGCCACCAGCTTTTCCAGTCTGGAAAACAGCACTACTTCTCCATCCCTCAGAGGGGATGGTGTGCAGACAATGCAAAATATCAGCTAATAATATCCACCAAGTATTGGACTAGGCATGTACCAAGGGAGTAATATATCTCACTGATTTTCACTCGTTTTTTTGTTTGTTTGTTTTTGCCTCGTCGCTCGGCTTGCAGAATCTTAGTTCCCCAACCAGGGATTGAACCCGGGCCACGGCAGTGAAAGCACCGAGTCCTAAGCACTGGACTGCCAGGTAATTCCCTTTCCCTCTTTGAATTAGGTATGATTATCCCCATTTTGAGGATGAGAAAAACTGACTCAAAGAGATTAAGTAACTATTTGAAATCATGTTGGTAGCAGTAAGTGGCAGCACATTCGTACTGGACTCTGGGATGGATTTGTTTTTTATTCCCAGGTCTCCACGACAAAGACAGATACATTTCTTTCTGAGGCCCCGGGCACAGAGGAGCTGGCCACCCTCCCCTGTCCTGCCCTGGCTCGGCCCCTCTCCTCCCTTTGCCCAAAGGCAAAGTGGGCTGAGGTGGAGTTGCCAGCTCCTCTCTGGAAGCGTGTGTCCACTGGCTATACCTGCCTCGTGGGTAGGAAGGGAAGGACCAGTTTTGCTTTCAAAAGCCTTATCCTTCCAGCCTGTGCTGTGTGGGAGGGACCACGAGAGGCCTGGATGTTGTCAAGCAAAGGCTTGAACCAGCCAAAGAGCCGATGATGTTGACAAGAAGGGGACCTCAGCAAGGCAGATAATCAGAAACTGACGATTGACAGCCCTTTAGCGTCCACACCCCCACCGACCCCTGCTCAATCAGGCACGTACACGAGCTTGACGACAAATAACAAACTGTAACATGTTCTAATTTTCACATGTATTTGTTCACTTCTCAGAGCAAACATAAGATGCATCCAAGGCTGGGCTTATTACGGAAAAAAAAGTTTCTGAGACTAGAACCCAAGTGTCCTGCTCAATCTCATGTAATGAAATTTATGCAGGGCTGACTACGGACCATGTCCTCTGTGCACTATTTCATGACTATTAACTCATCTCTTTTCCACCACCATACGAACTAGGTATTAATCTTCTCCACGTACGTTTTTTAAGGTGAGGAAACTGAGGCATAGTCGTGAAGCATCTTACCCAAGGTCACACAGACGGCAAATGGCCGGGCAGGGATTACGGAGCCAGCCGCCCAGCCCGGAGTCTGTGCGTCATCGCTCCGCCAGGTGGGCTTGGCGCAGTGACTATACTTGGGAAGTCGAGTGTGTTTTCCTCGCCGCCTCCCTCCCCTTCCCCTCAGTCTTTATGGCCCATTGGAAAAAGCAAGGCAGAGCTGTGGCTCCCAGGGTGACTATCGTTCAGCTGCCTCCTTGGCACTGTCATTCTCGCCTCCCATCTCTTGCCAGGGGCTCCAGCCGGGAATACCACAGACGGTTTGCCATGGATCAACACTCCTCTGGAGAAAGCTCACAGGAAGGCTGCTGTGAGAAATGAAGTCCCTTGCTGTTTCCCCGATTTCCTCATCAAGAGGCGCCAAATGAAGTCACTGCACGTTTGAACGGGGGCCATCAAAGCGCGGCCTCTGACCAGTTCAGAGGCAGACGTGGGCTTGGGCGGCCGGTGACTGAACGGCGGCGGCATGGAAAATCTGAGGTGGTGGATGGTTGAAATAAAGCTCCTGTAGGAGGGTTATGTGTGCTTCACTCAACAGTGCTCCTTGACGGGGGCCCAGGGTGTACACCTGAGCTGTGAATAGGCTTGTTCACTTACCGATTAGCCCCTTATTTATTCAGTAAGTTCTGATTATGTACTTAAGAGGCACCATGCTAGGTGTATAGGATGGACAAGACAAAATCCCCACCCCACGGGGGCTACAGTCTAGAGAGGGCAGGCCGGAGCAAGATTACAGTGATCTGTACCAAGTACTGAGTAGTCTCGTGTCACCACTTGACATCACTACCCCCCAAAGCCGCCCTCCTCCTGGCCTCTCCCTATGCTCAGCGTAGCCCCCTTCCCTCCAGCTTCTTTCTGCCTGGATCCCATCTTCCTTCTGAGCTGGGTCGCTGTTGGGCTGAAGGCAGTGACAAAGGTGGCAATAAAGCAGCAGAGTTAAGGCCTCAGTGTCCTAAGGGAATCCCAGGTGGAGCGGGCCGGGTGATTTTGTTTGCCGCCTCTGTTCTCTGGGCCACCCTGGCCCTGGAGGCTGCCCTGTGCAGACGGCATCACCTGGGCTCCTGACTTCCCATCTGTGGTCTGGCTTGGGCAGCAGGGGTCCTGGCAGGGAGGGGAGAGAGGAGCCAAGGTACTCGTCTCCCTGTCCCCTGCCTGCCTCTCCGCCACCGGCCTGCCTGAAGTCCTGGCAGGGGTTGTGGTTCCCCAGTGGCCCCGGCTTTGCTGGGTGGCTGCTCTTCCCGACCCCAGTTTTGCTGGCACCATTTCAACCCTTTTGGTACCTCATCAGCCCTTAATGGTTCCCTTAATTCCAACTATGCCTTGAAAATTGTCGTGTCATTAAACTCTCTTCAGTGGAGCCCTTTTGAATGTGTCACGTGTTTGCTGTTGGGACCCTGACTGGCTCACCTGGGTGTAGGTGGGGGAGGGGGAACAGGCAGGTTGGGGCCCCAGGTGAGCTTTATTCCTCCTCTTCTCCCGGGGCTCCCCATTGGAAGAGAGAGGCTTTGGACCAAGGAATGGGGGACAACTCTCTACGGATGGTTTTTACTGAGGGATGAGGAATCACCGCCTGTAGCTCCCTGGAAAGCAGAATCCAGAGGTGGTGCAGGTCAGGGAGATCAGCTCGGTGCTTTGTGACCACCTAGAGGGGTGGGATAGGGAGGGTGGGAGGGAGGGAGATGCAAGAGGGAAGAGATATGGGGACATATGTATATGTATAACTAATTCGCTTTGTTATAAAGCAGAAACTAACACACCATTGTAAAGCAATTATACTCCAATAAAGATGTTAAAAAAAAAAAAAAAAGTGGTGCAGTAGGGCTTTTGGTTGGGCCAAAGGGAAGGAAATTACAACTGAGGACCGACCCTGTGGTGGCCTCTGACAACACTTCCCAGCCCCTTAATCCCTCCAAGTGCCTGTCCTCATTTTACAAGTGAGAAGCTTGTGGCTCAGAGAGGGAAAGAGGGAGCAGAAAGGAGCTTCACTCCACCTCGGTTGCTCTGTCAATCAAAGAGAAGCCTCACTTTGTGATCAAGGGCTTGGCAGGGTAACAGACAAATCTCCGCTTCAGTGTCAGCATAGCACTGGAATCTGGAGCCAGACTGTTAAGAATTTGAATCTCGGATCCGCCTCTTACTAGCTGTGTGATCTTGGGCATGTTACTTGACCTCCCTGTGCCTCGGTTTCCCCAGCTATAAACATGGGGCTGATAAAAACAACACTCCCTGAGAGGGTTGTGGAGACCGTGAAGTGATCTTACGGTTATGAGGTCCTGAGGAAGTGCAGGCACACAGTGCAACACTATGTGTAAGTGATTAAAAAATGGAGCCTTAAAGGATTGAAATACTATAACTGCTATGACATGAGTGATCCTCAGAAACATGCTAAATGAAATAAACCAGATGTATAAGCTAAAAAAAAAAAAAGGAGCCTTAAGCTTTCTCCTTATGTTCTACCCCCTGCCCTCTTCTTATTGCCTGCCTTCCCTGCCTTCTTCCCAAGGTCCTGAAAAAGGGTGAACACCTACCAGGAGCCCATTGACAAGTCCGTTGATTCCCACACCCTCTGTGAGCATGATTTGCTCTGCGCTGCCCCCAGATGTCACCATTTTGGAGAGAGCAACAAGGACCAGACTCACTTGGGTCATCCACGCCAGGTCCCTGCACCCAGTGGGATCAGCTTCTGTGCGTGCACCGTGGCCTCTTCCCTCCAGCCCCCCTCAGCTTCCGGAGAGGCAGGGGGCCCGGGAGCTCTTGGTAACAGCACATTAAGCCCCTGTTTTGTGGGAACTTTAATTTAAACACAAATTAGAGAAGGCAAATGACTCTGGCAGCCAGATAAGCCATCCTGGGAGAGCAAGGAATAAGCCCAGAGAGTCAGCTGAGGTAAGGCCTGAATTTAAACTCTGTAGATACCCAGAGGCCTGGCACAGGTGGAGGCTGGAGGTCCTCAGTGAGGAACCCTGGAAGCCCCACACCCCAGCTGCCCTGCTCTGGGCTCCATGCCAGCCGCCTTCTCCTCCATTCTCTATATTTCCTTTTTGCAAAATTCCAACCCAGCTCCTGATTCCATCCCTCCCCACTCCCACCCTACTGTTTTGGAGAACTCCATTCTTATATTTCGTTTCTCATCCTTCTCTGTAATCGACTATTCTGGAAAGTTCTGCTTGTTATCTAACCTCCATCTGCTCTACTACAGTTGGAGTCTAGTGTATCCTGCTTAGTGGTGGTTCAGGGGGCTTCTATTCAGGAGGCAAATGTGGGGTAGCAGAAATAACCTAAATGCTAAAAGGCCTGTGTTTATTTCTCTGGGTCTAGTTTTCTCATCTGTACAAAGAGTGTGTAAGAGGGTCTCTAAGCCCCTGTGAGCTCCAATTTTTCACAGGAGAATTGGAGGACAAGAACACCCCAGGAAATCTCTATTGTTCTATAACCCAGGAATTTCCCACTGTTCTAGAAACACTGTTGGATATTGGGGGTGGGGTGGGGATGGGGAGAGCAGTCAAGTCTGTCTATCCCTCTGTGGGAGGCGTCTCCGGGCTCTGCTTCCACCCCCCGCATGCAACCCAGACCCAGGCCCAGGCCCGGGCCCAGGAGAGAGGCTGCCTTTCCAGTTCTGTCAAGGCTCGCTGAGCCCAGCTCTGTGGGGCTGTGGCCGCTGAGATGTCGTCACTGTCCTCTGTGGTGGAAGCGACATATGTCCCCTCTGTCACAGCACCTGTGAGGGTGGCTGAGGGATGGCAACCCCCAAGAGGGTGGAGTTGCACCCTCTCCAGCTGACCTTGAGAAATCTTCTTATCCGGCTTTTCGGGGAGGTTTAAAGTGAAGGCTGAGGAGGCACATCACCACAGCCCCAGTGCCACGCCACCCCCGCCAAATGGGAAGCCGCTGTCTTTTGGAGAATGTAAAAGAGCACATCTTTTACATCTACAGCAAGAGGGAAGAGAGTCAAACCACAAGTAGAACTTTCAGGTTGGGTACTGGAGCGGACTGTGACCCCAAGAGGTCATCCAAAAGGGAAAACCCATGGCTCTTGGTCTCAGCGGGTGTCCGTGAGGCCTGGGTCACTGGCAGGGGTGAGGGCAATGACCCCGAAGCCCGTGCCAGCCTGTGACTCAGGAGTCAGAAGGTCCCTGTGATCGGCAGAGAAGGACCTTGGCATTTTCTCTGGCCCAAGGCCCTTAGACAGAGGTGGGCAGCTGCCACTGGGGCCCGGGACCCAGCTGCGTCCCCACCTTGCCCTCCTTCCCCCTCCCGTGTGTCTGGCTGCCCCTGGAGCCCCAGGCCTGCCCGCCATCTGGGCAGCTCAGAGGAGAAGCCACTGCCAAGGGAGTGCCAGTGTTGATTTATAACCCATAACCTTGGCAGGCTCGGCTCTGTGCCCGGAACCTCCTTTGCTCAGGAAAGAGGCGCGCCTCTTAAAGGAGCAGTTCAGTGGAATGCAGGGAAGCCCAGGACAAGTGCTGAGGCAGACAGGGGGCTGGCTGGCGAGGACCAGTCCCACCCCTCAGGACTCTGGGTGACTGTCATTCCCTAGGGAAGCTTCTCCACCAATCATCACGTCCCTCATCATGCACTTCTCTGTGGACTTAGCCCAACTCTAACAGTTTAGTTTGTTTAACCTCAGTCTTTCCTCATAGACCGTCAACCCCATGAGGGCTGGAATCAGAGCCGTTGTGTTCATCCCTGGATGTGCGGCACCCAGCACAGTGCCTGGCATGTGACAGAGGCGCAGGAAGAATTTGTCAAGCACAGGAAAGAATAAATAAATGAAGGTCCCTGCCCATGAGGTCTGGAGAGGACCATAGCCTTCCTGTTGCCTGTCATGGTTTTCAAGACCCTGCACCACCTGCCTCCACCCCCAGGACTTCTCCCTCCAGGACCCTCCCCCACTTCTGTCAGCTGGGACCCATTCCATTGGGGGGGGTCAGAGAAGGTTTCTCAGGGGAAGCAGAGAATTTGGGCTGAGATTTAAAGGGGAAGAAGGAGACATGTGAAGAGCAGGAGAACAGCATTCCAGAAGTGGCTCAGCGCCCGGGTGTGCACAGTAGAATGTCCAGGGGGTGGGGGTGGGTAGCTTTTCCAAACTATACACCCCCATCTCCTCCACTCCTACCCCTTCAATATGGGAGGACCATTGTTTAAAATCCTTGGAGAAGCGGCCTCACTTGGCAGCTGGTTAGAAAAACAATCTCAGGTTCCTGTCTAGATCTACGGAATCAGAATCTGCATTTGAACAAGACCCCTAGTCATTTGTAGGCACAGGGGTGTTTGAGAAGCGATGATCCAGAGAACACCTCAAAGGTGGGACAGTGTGAGGCCAGCACTGGGGTGGGCAGGGTTGGGGGCGGTTGCTGAAGAGTTTGGATTTGAATCAGAGATGGAGTGTGAGAGTGTACATGTTTGTGGATGTGCCTGTGTGTGTGTGTGTGTGTGTGTGTGTAACTCCAGCCTTAATGGCTGTGAGCCATCTGAGGCTTTACATCTCCAGGCCATTTTCCTCCCATGAACGTGGATTACCTGGGGATATGTCTTTACTCCACTGTGGCAATGCCCCCTCTTCTTCCTGCAGCTGTAAGTGGAATCTGCCAGCCTTTGGATGGTGCGGACACCTCTGGAGCAAGGCAGGATGAGGAGATCCCTTGTTCCTGACCTCCGGCAATCCATTTATCTGACCTGAGTCTCATAAACGCATCCTGATGAGCCCAATCGCTTGCTAATGGTTATGAGCTGAGACCTGGGGATTTATGGCGGAGGCCTCAGTGGCCACAGACAGGAGCAGGGCTGTGTGCAGGAGACGAGGCTCTGCATGGGTTCAGTTCACGGAGTCCTGTGCCCAGGACCATAGTGGGGACGCCGCCATCTGCAAAGAGCACTGCCCTGGGCAGGGGAGGTGGGCTGCAGGGAGAAATGACCTCTGACTCTAGGTGTCCCAGGGACGAAGAGTGAGTGTCTGGGAAACCAGCACGGTGTGGCCCTGTGTGTGTGTGTGTGTGTGTGTGTGTGTGTGGTGGGTGGTGGAGTAGTCATTGGAGAAGTGAGCACCAGAATTGGAGCCAGTCAAGCTGGGGTTCAAATCCTGGCTCTGTTGTTTACCAGTGTGTGACTTAAGACAAATCGCTAATCTCCCTGAGCCTCATTTTCCCCGTTTGTAGGTGAGAATTATAATACAGTCCCATAGGTTTGTGAGAATTCAGTGAGATAATATTTGCAAAAGGCACTTCAAATACTAATTGTGTGCATTTAAGTAGGTCAAGAGATTGGGATTCGAACTCTGCCACTAACTTGCTGGGGTTCCATCTAGCATTGGTTCTGTCCCCAGTGGCCTCCCACGCATAACCTTTCTGGGCCTCAGCTGCCCCAGAGGTATTAAGAGAGGACTAGACCCAATGTCTTTTTGCACCTTCCAGCTTTGATGTTTCGTGGTTTTAACAAGGAGTCCTTGAGCTGGAAATGGAGCGATGGAAAGGAGGCGCCTCATCCTAGCCATACGGAGGGTATCCCTGCCACTGCAGACCTAGGGACCAAGGTGGGGGTGGGAGCTGAGCAGGAACAGCCCCTGCCTCAGTGGTGCCTTCCTGTGAGCACAATCCCTGGCCGACCACCCCGTGGTTGGGAGCCCTGGGGCAAGAGGGGTGAAAGGCCCTAAAGGGCCCTGCAGAGGGCAGGCGGCCAGGTGGGGGCTGATGGAAATGCCTGAACCACTCGTGCCTGTTGCGCAAAATAACCTCCTCCCCTCCTCTCTTCTCCTCCCGCCCAAGACACGCACGAGTGCGCAGGCGTACGGGCACACACAGGCACTCATAATCACAGTACAGCCTACCTCACGGCAGAACCAGACTCGCACAGAGTCTGACCAAATGGTGTAGAGAACACCCACCGCCCAGAGGACGTGGTAGAAACATAAGGATTCCTATGCCACAGTGCACAGCAGGGTCCTCAGCCCTTCTCCCAGCCCTTCATCCCACTCTGGGTACGTCCTGGAGCCCGTCACTGTGGACACAGACGTTAACCCCAACCCAGCGTCACAGATCCTGCCCCTCTTCCGTGCTCTGTACTCCTCCCCCATCCTGATCTGGAAACCCTGGAGACTTCTAGGGACCCAGACAGCAGCCAATTCAATACTGTTTACTGAGCACATGTTAGGTATTTGGCCCTGAGCCAGGAGCAAGGACTAAGAAAGGAAATTAGACCAGATGCCTGTCCTCAAGATGCCATAGCATAGTAGGGGGACACACTTTCAACAGTAATGAGAACACAATGTGCTAAGGGACAGTAAAGTACAGGACAACAGGTAGCCAGCCCATCCTTGAGGGAAAGGGAGGGGTAAAAGGAAAACACTTGAGCTGCTTTCTAAAAATGTTTGTTGTGGAAGATTGAGAACATACACAAAATGGAACAGTATAATAAACCCGTGTATCCTCATCACCAGCTGCAGCGATGATCACTTCCAGTTCAGTCTTGGTGTGACTATTCTCCGGCCCACTCCACTCCGTGGGGCACCGTTACTTTGGATGGAGCTGGGCTGGTTTTGATGGAGGGAACAGCAAATGCAGGAGGGACATTACAGACAGAAGGGAATGCAATGACCAGAGCCACCAAGCAGTGCCTCAGGCCGATGCATCAAATCGGGGCTGGAGCAGTGGGGCAAGATGCTCTGTCGCAGCACACGTGCCCCTGAGCCATCTTTCGCAAGTGTGACTTGTCACTCTTGGTGGAACTAGGAGTCTCTCAAGGCAAGTTTTCCTCAGAGCCAAGGACCCTTTGAGAGCTGGGAGGGAGGCGAGCACAGTGAGGAGGCCTCACGGAGGCGAAGGCCGCGGGGCGTTGGCGGCCTGGAGCGCGGGACAGGCGTGCACCGGCAATGACGGGCCCCGCGGGCGCAGCCGGGCCCTCCGCCCCGCGTCGGCGCGCGGCCTTAAATATTACCCCGGAATTTTCAATTATCTCTTCTTAATGGATTTGTAGGGGCTCTTTCATCAGGCGCAGGGTGGCTGGGCGTGGGGGTGTGGGGAGCGCGCGGCGAGGGCTGGAGCTGGGAAAATGGCCCATATTTCAATATTAAAGCCCTTTACGATCGTCAGTAGCATGAAAGATGCTGCAAATAAAACGGAGCCGCCCGCGCCAGCCTCTCCATCTAGCAAGTTTTAATTAACGCTGAGGGGGAGGCGGCTGCCGGGCGGGGTCGGGGCCGGGCCAGGGACGGATCACGGAGCCTCGTGGATCCCCAGGTCCCGAGCGTGAGCCGCAGGGATGCCGCGCGCGTGGAGGGCCCGGCGAGGCTGCCGAAAATGCCAGCAGAGACGGCGGAGGCGGAGGGGTGGGGAAAGAGGTGGGAAGGTTTCTGAGCGTCTGACCAGGAAACTAACATAGTGCAACTGAAGGCAAACGGCTCTTGTTATTAAAGGGGAGGGCGCTTTGGGCCAAACGACTGAGTTCTTCACCCCAGCCATCCTTCAGCGTCCTTCCTTCTGCCTCTCTTCTTCCGGCCAGCAGCAACTCCCAACTACAGCAATCCCAAGCGCTGATTCCAGTATCCCCATCCCACCCCAACCCCGCCCGCCTCCCCCCCAAGGTTGTCCACCACCCCACCTCTGCTGGCATCCTGTGGCCCTTGTTTCAGGGAGGCAGATACGCTTCCTGTGACCCAGCAGCTCCGGGCCCCCGCCCCTCACGGCTCCTGTCCCGGGACGTCTGCTTTCTCCATTACTCCCCGGTTTCCCGGGAGGGCCCCATTCTCCAGGCGCCGAGTAGCGCGCACAGAAGCGCCACTGTTCTGCCTTGGCAGCGGCCTGGCCTGACAGCTTGTGCCTCAGCAGCAGACCCATCCGTCAGGCGGTTAGGACGGAGCGACGTGCAGCTGCCTGCTCCGAGGACTCCCCTGGGAGCCACCTCTGGCCTTGGCCCAGACTCCCCTCTTCCCCTTTCTCCACTCCTCCCAACCCTGCCCATAACTGCCAGCTCAGTATATATGTTTTGTCTCTCCTCAACCCCCTCCCACCTTACACACAGAGCCTGGAGCCTGAGGCCTAGGAGAACCACCTCCTCTCACGGGTCACATTTAAAGGCCCTTCTCCTACCTATATCTCCATCGCAGGGCATAATAACTCTTCGGCTTAAAAGGATCCAGGGATCTCAGTGAACTACAATCCAAAGCTAAATCAACCAATTAACACTCAGGGTTTAAACCGAGGACTTTGGCAAACTCTTCAGAGTGGAGGAATTAGAAAAATAATACAAATAAAAGACATGGTCTTTATTCCAGTGTATTTACAGGTACTTTATGCATCCTCAAATGTTTTGCAGAAATCAAGTGCTGTTCTCATTGTACTAAGGAGCTCGCAAGCACCAGATGACAAATTCTAGGTTAAAACAAAAAAAGAAAAAAAAAATCCTCTTCTGCTTTCTTTTTCGTATGTATTGTTTTCTTCTTGTCAATTTGCGATGATCATCTATTAAACCTGCTTAAAATAGTGTGTGATTATGCAGTATGGTTAGGGAGACAAAACTCACACAAACAGTATAGGGAACAAGTACAAACTGCAAGTGCTATTGGGATATAGAAAGAAGGGAGTGAAAATTAAAACATGTTTAGCTTAATCAGGGAAGACTTCCTGGAAGAGACTGGATTTGGAAGTAGAATGGAGATGCAAATGTGAAAAGAAAGTTCCAGATGAGGGAACACTGGTCCTAAGGTAAGACAGATTGTATTGGGTTAGCCAAAATGTTTGTTTGGTTGTTTTCATAAGATGGCTCTAATAGTGCTTAGTTGTCTTTAGCTTCATTCGAAACAATTTTGTTAGATTGTATTGTGACAGCTGTCGTATCTCAACGTGCATTTAAAAAAAAATCAAAATTGGTGAATTTTTGTGTAGCCATTTTAATATTGAAGACGGAAGAAAAAAAGCAACATTTTCAGCATGTTATGCTTTATTAGTTCAAGGAAGGTAAAAACGCAACTGAAAAGCAAAAAAAGATTGTGCAGTGTATGGAAAAGGTGCTGTGACTGATCGAATGTGTCAAAAGTGGTTTGCGAAGTTTCGTGCTGGAGATTTCTCGCTTGACGATGCTCCACAGTCAGCTAGACCAGTTGAAGTTGACAGCGTTAAATCAAGACATTACTAGAGAACAATCAACGTTATACCATGCGGGAGATAGCTGACATACTCAAAATATCCAAATCAAGCGTTGAAAATCATTTGCACCAGCTTGGTTATGTTAATCACTTTGATGTTCGGGTTCCACATAAATTAAGCGAAAAAAACCTTCTTGACGGTATTTCTGCATGCGATTTTCTACTGAAACGTAATGAAAATGTTCCATTTTTAAAACAAATTGTGATGGGCGATGAAAAGTGGATACTGTACAATACTGTGGAATGGAAGAGATCGTGTGGCAAGCGAAATGAACCACCACCAACCACACCAAAGGCTGGTCTTCATCCGAAGAAGGTGATGGTGTGTATATGGTGGGATTGGAAGGGAGTCCTCTATTATGAGCTCCTTCCGGAAAACCAAATGATTAATTCCAACAAGTACTGCTCCCAATTAGACCAAATGAAAGCAGCACTCGACGAAAAGCATCCGGAATCAGTCAACAGAAAATGCGTAATCTTCCATCAGGATAATGCCAAGAATGCATGTTTCTTTGATGACCAGGCAAAAATTGTTACAGCTTGGCTGGGAAGTTCTGATTCATCCGCTGTATTCACCAGACATTGCACCTTTGGATTTCCATTTATTTCGGTCTTTACAAAATTATCTTAATGGAAAAACTTTCAACTCCCTGGAAGACTGTTAAAGGCACCTGGAACAGTTCTCTGCACAAAAAGATAAAAAGTTTTGGAAAGATGGAATTATGAAGTTGCCTGAAAAATGGCAGAAGGTAGTGGCACAAAACGGTGACTATGTTGTTCAATAAAGTTCTTGGTGAAAATAAAAAATTGTGTCTTTTATTTTTACTTAAAAACTGAAGGAACTTTTTGGCCAACCCAATATATTTTATTTCTCCTTGAGGAGCAGATACACCTGGCTACAGCACATCTTCCCCACAAATAGATGAAACAAGATGTGTGTGGTAGCAGGAAGAATTCTGGGTAGACAGTGGGCTCTTCGATGATACAGGAGATTGAAGTGAGTGGGGAGGGGCCCTGAAGCACCCCTTCTCTGAAGGAGTCCACCCCTATTTGGGATGGGCTGTGGGAGAGATGCCTGCATCCAGGGACTTGGCCACCACTTTCTGTTGTACCATTAGAATGTTTGAATATATGGTCATTGAAGGCAGGGAGGGCCCCACAGCTTTAACCACCAGCCCTGACACAGTCGGGGGAGGAGAGAGAGAGAAGAAAAGATTCTCTCCCTCTACCCAGCTTGTAAGGGGAGAAACCAAGGTCCAGTCACTCAAATGGGGAAGTCTTTATTGAGCACCTACTATGTGCCACGCACTATATAAGGCGCTGAGGCTCCAGAGATGATCAGGGCATAGTCCTTGCCAACAAGATGCTCACAGTCTAGTGAGGGAGACCATTCACTCATTCAAAAAAATTCTTGAGCACCTACTATGAGCCAGGCAGAGTTGCAGGTGCTAGAGATGCAACTGCAAACAAGACAGACTTGATCCTTGCCTTCTCGGAGAGTAAGACTTGATGCAGGAGGCAGGTACATAACAGGCAGTTAGAATTCAGGACGATGTGTGCTATGAAGGGGAAAGGACAGTTGCCATGGGAGGGATCCAGGGGAGGCATATGAGGGACACTTACCCTGGTCTGTGAGAGGCAGAAGCAAGGAGGATGTGGGAGAGGCAACACCGAATCTATCCCAAAGGATGCATGGCAATCAGGGGCAGGACGGCACAGGAGGGTGTTCTGGGCCAGTCTGTGTGCCTGTTCAGCATCCCACCAGGAGCTGTGGTCAAATCAGGCTCAGACTGAGTTTCTTCCCTCTAGGCAGGGGATGGCACTGGCTTGCTCTAAAGAAGCTCTTCCAACAGCAGCAGGGAACGCCAGATGATAATCCTAACAGAGCCAGACCAGGGAATGAGGTTATCAGTTTTTCTCTATTCTGCTGGGAAGCTTCTGCCTCCGGGCTGGGTTATTTGGGAAGCCTGGAGGGCGGGAAGGCTCTGTGGAGGGTCTTACTCTTTCCACCTCCTCCTCACTGATAACAGTTTTGAAATAAACCAGATTTTAAATAAAAAGAAACAGGTGATCTGTCTCTCTAGCTGCAGCTAAATACAAACCAGGACAAGAAAGAATTATCCTCCTCATAATGTTTCTACCTCCCCAGTCCTAACCAGCTTGCTATGGGGCAGAAGTGAAGTAGCAAATCATAAAATCAGGAGAGGCCATTTGGGAGAAGAGAGAGGCCTGGGTGAAGGCCCAGGGGCCAGGGCACCTGTGGCATCTCTGGGGAACTGCCTTCACTGTAGAGAGGAGGTTGGCACAAGCTCATGAAGGCCCAAGATGTTAGGCTAAGCAGGTGGGGACAGTGAGGGACCCCTGAGGATTTTATGGTTTAAATTTGGACAAGTTTTTTTAATAATACAAAAAATAGAATAATGTCACACTCTTGTACCCGCCATCCAGACTTAAGGTTTTATTAAGCTACTATCAACATTTCTTCAACTTTGCTCTGGAGTTTTTAAAAATAAAATAAACAGGTCATGACATAAAATTGAAGCTCCCTTCCCGCACTCCCACTACCATTCTCCTTCCTATCAAAGGCCCCACCATCATGAATTTGTTTTTGTATTTTTTACCACATACGTAGATCCAAGAATCGCATATTATATTGCTTCAGTGCTTTTTGAAAAACTGTCCAACTCTTATGATATAATTTACAACTTGATTTTTTCACTCTGAATTTTTAAAAATTAAGTCTTCATTTGAGGTTTTTGGCAAAGCACTACAAGGGTAGATCTGGGTTTGTAAGATCACTCTGGCGACCAAGCAGAGGATTCCAAGTGACGCGGAGGACCGAGGGTGATAACAGTGGGAAAGAGGGTAACAGATGTTCCGAAGGTAGAACCCACACATCAGGTCACTGATCTGCAAGCCAGCGAGGGCAGGGATTTGTTTTGTACACACTGGTCTTCAGCACCATGAACAGGGCCTGCCTCAATGAAGATGCTCAATAAATATTGAATCAGAGAGGTTTTAGGGGCAGAGGAACCCAAGGCGACTCCCAGATTCCTGGCCCAACATGACTGACCCAATGATGGTGCCAGCCTCCAAGACGAGGGTCCCAGGAGGAGAAGCTGGATTGCAGGGAAAGATGTATCAAGAAGTCGTCTTTCTGGGCCAGAGGCAATGAGGTTGCGGTGCACAGGAGAGCTGATGTTAGGGAGCAGGCCAGACTTCCGGTTCTCAGGATTGAAGGCTATGAAGGACTTGGAGGGACCCAGAGATTGGAGGGGGGAAGGGTTCAGTCCTGCTAGGGCTGAAAAAACAAACCAAATTTTAAAAAAGCAGTTTCCTCAGAAGGCCAGGAGGGCAGGACCCAGCTTCTGCATTACCCACAAAAGTCTCACTGCCCTGTGCGCAGTGGGTACCCACAGCCCATTAGCCAAGGCAGAGGAGGAGGAAGAAGGTGTAATAAGTGCTTCTAGAATCATAAAGACCTGTCAGATGCCCACACTCTTAACTTTGCTCCCATTCCATACTCATCAACAAGATGGGCGGGCGGGGCACTCACAATTGCTTCCTAGGGTCTTATTCTCGACCAAATCTAATCTCGATATTTCGAGAAGGATGTGAATTATAACCTGCTTTCCTGCTCTTAAGACCCAGAGTTCTGGCCATCACCTCGGAAGGCTACCCTCCCAAAGCTGCTGCCACCCCTCCCCTTCCTCGCCCCACACTCCTGCCCCAGTCCCAGCCATCACCCACCCTCTGCTGCCAATTCACCTTTACCCAGTTCCCTGCTCAGTCTCATTTTTCTCCTCCTCTGACACACTCCCCTCCCCTGGAAGCCTTCCCTGCCCCGCCCTTTCCCTGCCCCTAGCACCAATTTCCTGAACTGAGTCTGGCAGCTCATGGCTCCATCCTTATCTGTCTCTGTTCCTCTTTTCAGCCCCTCACCTGGCCTCAGAGTTCTTTGGGACCTGGGTATGGCTACGTGGCATTTCCCCCCATCATTCCTGGGTTTGGAGGCAGGAATGATTTTACCAATCCCATTGCCCCTCTCTTGGGGGTTGGGACCAAAGAGTCATTTTAGTTTTGTCTGATCTGGTGGAGTAAAGCATTTCCTTCTCTCAGAAATGGAGCTGTCATGGATCTAAGTCACTCGAATTCCTTTCCTGAGAGTACTTGCAATTTAGACTTGTTCTTTATTCAAGGAATTTTTAATGCCATGAAGTAGTGATATAAGTGTAGGGAAAAATCTTGGAAGGGCTGGCCAGGATCTGGTCTGTCCAATTCTCCATGAGCCTGCCGATTGAAGGGGTGGTGGGATCCATTGGAAAGGCCCCCCGTCCCCTGTATCCAACCCCTAGAGTCACCCAAGGACCAATCTAACGATCCTCAAACTGGGCTGTGACCAGTCCCCTTCCGCCGTGAACTTGGGCAGGCTTCTGATTTTTATCAGAGCAATACACCCTGCAGAATACCACCTCCCTGAATCCCCACCCTGAACAGAGGGTCACATTATGTAGACTTCCACCTTAAACAGGGGGAGACTCAGCACGGCTCCCGAAGTCCTGTAACTTGCCCGGCAAATTGAGGATCTTCCTTAGTGGGGAAACTCAGGGGACTTTCTTTCTTCCTCTTTTTCACCTATCTGGACTCTTACATCTCTCTACAATCAACATGTATTACTTACACAATTAAGAAGAAAACAAAATTTTATAAAGACCAGAAGTTAGCCATGGTGGTGGTTACTGCTGGGTTGGTTAAAGAGCCCTAGGTAGGTGTGTCCTGGGGATGTTCTAATGAGTCAAGGGCCACTCCAAGGCCCTTTGGAAACATGAAAGCCTTGAACCCTGGGCAGCCCCAAGGCTGGGCCAACAGAGGGCACCTGCAGAGGACTACGGTGGGGGTCAAGAGAGGAAAGAGTCCACGAGACCTGGATGGGCAAATCCCTCCCACGGTCATAAAACTTAAAGGCTTTTGTCCATCTAAGTGACAGGCAGCCTCTGGGTTTTTCCTTAAGAATCCAACCAATTTTAAGTATTCTGCTTTGCTACCTTCCATAAAGTGTGACTATTCACTGGGTTGATGGTTAGTGGTTCAGCTAGTAATTATTAAACAGGAAGGAATCAGAAATAAGTTATCATAAATTTAAATTGGATACTTCATGTTCTTAATGATAAACTTGAAGGTTAAACAGTGGAAATGGTGATGGTGGTGTTTGTTTTGCTCTTTTAAAGCGTGACCAAGTCGGAAATCCTGGCTCTTGTCCAGACTCTGTCCCTGACATAAAGATTCTCAAACTTTTCTGCCAAAGTCCCTTTGATATTAGAGAGAGAAGAGTGAATTGGACCCCAGTGGTCTGGGAGCTCAGCTTGAAAGGCCCTCACTGAGGACCAAATTCTTTTGAGGCCTTAAGTTTTAGCTTTAAAATTATGCAAATTTTGCATTCTATTACATAGTATTTTTTTTTTAATTTTAATGACTGATTTAAACATACCAATCAAAGGGGGTTCTATCAGAGATTCTTTTTTTTTTTTACAAAGCAATCCCTCCAGGACATTCTTTTTTTTTTTTTTTTTTTTTTTTTTTTTTTCACACACACTCTTTTTTTTTATTAATTAATTAATTTTTATTTTTGGCTGTGTTGGGTCTTCGTTTCTGTGTGAGGGCTTTCTCTAGTTGCGGCAAGTGGGGGCCACTCTTCATCGCGGTGCGCGGGCCTCTCACTATCGCGGCCTCTCTTGTTATGGAGCACGGGCTCCAGACGCGCAGGCTCAGTAATTGTGGCTCACGGGCCCAGTTGCTCCGTGGCATGTGGGATCTTCCCAGACCAGGGCTCGAACCCGCGTCCCCTGCATTGGCAGGCAGAATTCTCAACCACTGCGCCACCAGGGAAGCCCCCATAGTATATTTTTTATGTCTTCATATAAAAATGATGTTTGCCATCAACGAACCTCTGTGGTCCTCAGAGGGGCTTCTTATGCATCCTGTGATACTCCCACTATGCGGCCTCTGTACCCCAGGTGAGGAATGCTTCCGTGTGTGCCCCTCTCCCCCAGTAAGTCCCTTCTCTATTTGCCTTTTTCATTTATCAAACTTCCCTGCCATTGTCCCAGGTTATATCTCTAATGACTACATTTAGTGAGCACTTATTATGCGCTAGGCTCTGGTGCCAAATGATTTCTATGGATTATGTCACTTAAATTCTCACAACCACCTGAAGCTCAGAGAGGTGAAGCGGCTTCTCTAAGGTCACACGGCTGTCGAGTGGCAGAGTGAGGATTCAGACTCCGCTTGCTTGGAGTCAAGCAGACTGTGGCCGCCTGCCGCCTCCAGGGGCCAAGGCTGGAGCACCTGGCCAAGTGAGTAGTAGCCTTCTGAAGGAGACAGCTGTGGGACATCTAGGAAGAGCGTCGATATGGTATAGAGGGAGTCAGAAAAGCTAGGTTTCGGTCCAGCTCTGTCCGTGACTAGCTAGGTTCTTGAGGGAGCCCCTTAGCCTCTGGGGCCTCAGCTGTAAAATGGGATGAAAATAGTTTGTGAGGAGGACATCGGAAAAAAAAATGAGCCTTAGAGTCTACATCTTAGATTCCTTCCTTGTTCTACTGCTTACCCACTATGTCATCTCAGGGAAGTCACCAAATCTCTAAGCCTCGAAATGTGGAAAATGACATCCACCTCATAGGACTGCTATGGGAATTAAAAACCATAGGTGTAAAACACCTGGGACAGAGTTCGGCATGCAGTAGTTGCTCAATAAATGCTTTCCAATAGTAAACCTTGTAATAATATTGGCGGTAGTATCCATACTGAGAAATTGTGATTATTAAAATGAGGGAAATGTGTGAGAGCGAAACTACAGAGTAAGGCAATCCCTTAAAAATAAGGAACTGGAGAAGGGTCTGTCTTAATGCACCCCCCCCAAAAGTTCTGCTGGTTGCAGGCCTGGAGCTCCCTTTCATTAAGAAACCTTTAATGTAAGTCAAAACCAGAGAAGGAGACACACATTATGGTTTGGGGGTGTTTTCGGTTTTGTTTTTTTCCATGTTCTTTTTCCATCTCTTCATCATGATCCCAAAAGGAACACGCCTCTAACTCATTCCCGCTGCACTGGTGCTGGGCACACAGAACACATCTGCATGAAGGCCTTCCCTGAGGAAAGACACCAAACCTCTCTGGAAAGAGATGAGCAGGGTGGGTGGCGGCCTGGGAGAAGGATGCCTGGGGCAGGTCGAGGAGGAGTAGGGAGGATGCAGGCCCCTCTGCCAGCCAGCTTGGAGGACAAAGTCAGACCCTCCACCGGAAGAGACTCAAAGTCTCTCCCAGCTTTTTAATTTTTTTATTTTTTGTCTGGGTTGGGTCTTTGTTGCTGAGCGCAGGCTTTCTCTAGTTGCGGCGAGTGGGGGCTACTCTTCGTTGAGGTGCGCGGGCTTCTCATTGTCGTGGCTTCTCTTGTTGTGGAGCATAGGCTCTAGGCGCGTGGGCTTCAGTAGTTGCAGCATGCGGGCTCAGTAGTTGTGGCTCGCGGGCTCTAGAGCAGAGGCTCAGTAGTTGTGGCGCTCGGGTTTAGTTGCTCTGCGGCATGTGGGATCTTCCTGGACCAGGGCTCGAACCTGTGTCCCCTGCATTGGCAGGCGGATTCTTAACCACTGCGCCACCAGGGAAGTCCAAAGTCTCTCCCAGCTTTAATGTTAACTAAGTCCGACTCTGTGACTCGGCCACCAATCCCTCAGTGTGGGCAGGATCCCGCAAGACCACTCGCTGACGTCTTGGAGAACTTGTGTGGCCCCTGTCTTGGCAGCCACACACAGGCACTTCCCAAAGTCTCGGTGATGGGGACTCTCTCTAAAGGTACTCCAGGCTTTGGCCCAAGACTGCCTCTGCATCTCCGGTCGGGGCCTCGCAGTCCAGCCTGCAGGGAGTTTGCCAAAGCAGGTGGGGCTTCCTGAGTGGCCAAGATGCTGTGAGTGGGAAGGTTCTGCTCTCCCTGGGCCTTTTCCCCCTAAGCTGGAGTCCCAGGCACCTCTTCCAGTTTGGAAAGCAGATTATTTATGGTTTATTTTTGACACCAGATTGTCGCTGCCCAAGTTTCATCAATTTGTCACTGTTTTTATTGTCAGCAATTGCCCATAACTGGAGCACATTTAAAATGTCATTGATCTTGGTATTACAGTGTCATAATCTGACAGTAATAGGTGTAGCCAGCACAGGAAGCCCAGGCCCTGAGATTGATGGCGTTCAGCACACCAATTATATTCTGTCCATCTAAGTGATAAAAGAGTACGTAAGAGGCATTCAATAGATAAATTAGATATCACTCCCAATTATGTCCCTTTATTTTATGGAGTCATGTGTTCCCCTTAGAACTTTTTTTCTTCATTTGGCTTGTAAAGGGATATTACTTGACCCCCAAAGACTGGGGCCGCTCCCTTGCCTGCCCCACCTTGGGTTTAACCCTGATCCCTCCCTACCTTCTAGAAGCTTCTCACCTGGGCTCTCCTTGGAACTCAGCTGGGAGCCTCCCCAGTGCAGTGAGTGAGTGGTCCCAGGTGTGGAGGGAAGGAGGTGGAGGTGCCCCAGTGTCTGGGGAGGGGTTGGATCAGGCTTGAGGGAAGGACTAGGAGATCTGATGATGCTTTTCCTTCAAGTGACTCCAGCCAAATAAATGAGATTGAGAGAGGAGCCATTCAATGGGTCAGGATCCTCCAGCCCCAAACAGGAGCAGAGCCTTCAAATTAGGACAACTAGTGAATTGTTATGGCTGGGGAGGAGGAAGATGGTCGGAAAGCTTCCCGTCTTCAGGAAATGAATTCATCCATCCCCCTGCCTCCACTCTAGCCCAAATTGAGCCAATTCAAACCTTTCCTTGGAAGAAGACCCCAGAACCTCCCACACCCCCATTCCAATCCAGATTAGATGCCTTCCCCAGCTTGACTCCTGGGGAGGTGGTGGGACCCCTGCTAGAGAACAAGCCCTTAGGAGCAGCTCATTTTCAAGAGGAGAGCTGGCCCGAGGCCAGAACGGAGAGGCAGGGGACAGAGGGAGAGTGAGGGGGTCACTTTATTTGGGGCCTGGCTTATAATAAACTCTGAGGACAGCCTTGACCTGGTCCAGGCCCCTGTTCCCCCATCCCCCCATGTCCCCCTGAAGCCAGCAGGAAACACAGAGAAGGCCGAGACGCCAGGTGGTAAACAGCGATCCAGGTCCATTTACTGAGCTTTGCAAGCGACAGTGTCCATGGGCGGGGCTGTTCCCCGTAGCCTGTTGCCATCTCAACTGTTATAAATAATCCTGGCACTAAGTGTGCTGTTACACTGAGGGGAAGTTGTTCTTATGGCGTGAAACCTGAGAATATGGGTCGGGGAGGAGGGATGACGGGGGACAGAAGAGAGATGGGGAGCCATCACCCCGAGGCTCCTCAAGTACAGCCCTGAGCTGGTGATAGATGAATTTCTGGAGCAGCGGATGGCATTTCAAGTGAAATGTTTATAGGAAATGAGTGTGATTTAAACAACGTCTTGGCCGATAAACACCAGGCAGATGGGGGGAGAGGGCCAGGTGAAGGGTGGCGGAATCAAAGGCCTGGAGGCCCCCAGTATTAAGCAGCTGTCTGAAGCACTGCTCAAACACACACACCAGCTTTGGTCTTAACATGTTTTTAAGAGCTGGTTATGATTTCCTTGAGGGCGGCTAGATTAAGACTGGAGTGGAGACCCCAGCTGAGTGCCTTCAGTAACTGTCCATCACATCCTCCTTAGAGACAGCGGCCCCCGCCCCTCGGCTCAGGGAGCCTGGGACCGGGAAGGGCTGCCAGGCTGCCCTGTTTGTCAGCCTCTTCCTGGACAGCACTGGGGCCTGTTGACCTGTGCAAGGCCCAGCCCTGGATGCTGGGGCAGATCTCGGGGCCGGAATTGACCCCGCCCCCAGAGAGTTCTCAGTCTTCAAGGAAAGAGAAAAGAAGAGAGGGTGTGAAGAGAGTGGAGGATGGAAGCCAAAGAAGGGAAAACTGTCACCAAATCCAGAATCTGGGCCTTTCTCACCATGTCAACTGCTGCCACCTTGGTCCGAGCCACTCATCTCTCACTTGGATTAGTGCCAGAACCTTTCAACAGGTCTCCCCGCATCTTTCCCCACCTCCTGCAATCCATTCTCAGCACAAAAGACAGAAGGCCTATTTAAAACTTCAGTCCAATCATATCTTTCCTCTCTGTTTCATTCAGAATAAAAATCAAACTCCTTAAGACAGTCTAGGAGGTCCTATGTCACCTGGCCCCTCATTAGTTCTCTGACATCATCCCTTCTCACTTTCTTGCTCTCGCCACTCCACCACACGAGCCTCCAGGTTCCACAGACTTGCCTGGCACATACCTGCCCCAGGGCCTTTGCACCAGCTTTCCCTCAGCTCGAAATTCTCTCCCCCAAGACAGCTGTGGGGCTTATTTACACCCTCACCTCTAGGTCTTCGTTCAAATACTATACTCTCAATGAGACCTCTTTGACCACCATATTTAAAATTGCAGACTTCCCCTTCATCCTGATCCCTCTTTCTCTGATTTATTTTTTTCTGTAATACCTTCCACCTAATACACAATAGAATTTACTTATTTAGTAAATGTATTGTTTATTAGCTGTCTCACCCTGCTAAAACATAAACGCCACACAGGCAGGCGTCTTTCTCTGTTTTGGTCACCGACGTATCCCAAGAACCTAGACTAGTGCTCAGTAATAATTGCTTAATGAGTAAATGAAAAGGATGAGGTTTAACCAGGGCAGGGTATGGAGCAGAGGGCAGGGGAGGCCATCCCAGGCTTGGGGTCCACCTATGCCTTATCCCACAGCAGGCCATGAATGAGGACTGCAGAGGGGGCGAGGGGGGGTCAAGGTGATGGGCACAAGTGCAAGAGTTGGGCTAGGCCATCAGCAAAAATGGGGAAATTCCGTTGGCAAGGGGTCTAGCCTGGATTTACCCCCTGAATATGGTGGAAGACTTGGCTTTATGTTGGGATTTCATCATTTCAGTGACCAAAGTGCACTCTGGGATAATAGTACCACAGGGATGTGCCAGGCAAGAACGAAGTTGTTGGAAATGATAGGTGGATGGGAATTCAGAGGCCTTCAAGGACGGGGGAGGGTGTATGTTATTGTGTATGTCAGCGTGGGGGAAGGAACAAAATCATCATCTCAAAGAGGACGTTCCATCTCCACTGAGGGCAGAAGCTAAAACCATGAGCTACACTGAAAGTAGAAGGAATTGGAGTTAGACATCAAGGAAGACTTCCCAACAGTGCAACAGGTAGTAGAAGGAAGATGTGGAGCCTTGTTCTCTGGAGGACCTAAGCAGGACCCAACTGGGTGACACCTCAGCCAGGCGAACACTGAGGGTCCTGGGAGGGCAGAGTGGGGGCTTAGAGCCCTGGAGAAGACTCCTGTCTCTGCCTGGACCCCTGACCACACCCTCTGACCTGCAAGGCTTCTGAGCTCCTAAGGCATGCAGCCATCTCACCAGGGTGGGAGGGGAAACTGAAAGTACTTGGTCCTCCAAGGCCCCACCCATTCAGGTGTGTCCCTTTACTCCTCTCCCCCAAACCTCAGTGCTCAACTCAGCTTTGTGGTGACTCCAGGGTACAAGCCAGGAGATGTAGAAAGTATCTTTGGAGGGTTCTACAAGACAGTGGTTACTGCGGTTAGAATGGAGAGAGGACTTGGGTGGCCTGGTCGTCCTGAGCATGGGACGGAGACTTACTTGTCACTGTATAACTTTTGATGCCTTTTGAGTTTTCAACTATGTACATGTATTTCGTATTCAAAAAAAATAAGATAATTAAAATCAGACAGAAGCAACGACAACAATAATAACAACAAAGAACAGATCCAGGGACTTCCCTGGTGGCGCAGAGGTTAAGAATCCGCCTGCCAATGCAGGGGACACGGGTTCGAGCCCTGGTCCAGGAAGATCCCACATGCCGCGGCACAACTAAGCCCGTGCACCACAACTACTGAGCCTGTGCTTTAGAGCCCGTGAGACACAACTACTGAGTCCGCGTGCCACAACTACTGAAGCCCGCGCGCCTAGAGCCTGTGCTCCGCAACAGGAGAAGCCACCGCAATGAGAAGCCCGCACACTGCAACAAAGAGTAGCCCCCGCTCAAGGCAACTAGAGGAAGCCCGCGTGCAGCAACAAAGATCCAACACAGCCCAAAAAAAACAGATCCAGGGAAGTGGGAACTTGATGCCTGCAATTGCTGCCTGAGGATGATGACCTTTCTTGCCCACGTGCACCCTCCTCTTCATCTGGTATCTCCATTCTCTAGAGGCTCAGAGAGGGATGTGGCTGGTCTGATGTCACACAGCATTTAGGGGCAAGCAAAGATCCCAGGGTCATGTGTCCAGACTCTCAGTGTCAACCTCCTCTCCTGGTCTTCAATGGCCCAGTCTCCCCCTTGCCCTCTCCGTGTTATTTGCAGGGCTGTGTATATGCTACCAGTCAACCTTCAGTGAGATATTTTTTAAGCTGCATGGTCTGAAATGTCATCTTCCCCAGGGAGTCATCTGTTTACAGAGCTCTCCTCTGTCCCCTGGTCTGGTGTCTGATCGTTTATTCCCTCCCTTCCTGCCTCCCTCCTCTCCAGCACCCTCGACCACCAAAGTAGCTCTCCCCTGAAATTTGGCCCTGCCCCAGTGAGACACGTGACCTTGAGCAAGTCGTTTAACCTTTGTGTGCCTCTGTTTCTTAATCTATAATTGAGGATCGTGACCTCCCTCCCACGGCTCTTCATTCATCCATTTGTACAACAAGCATGTATTCTGTGCCAGGCGCTGAACCCGGCACTGAGGATCACATGAGACAATGTATGTGGAGTTAGTGCAGAGACACAGAGAGTTATTGCCAAGGCCTCCTTCCTTGGATGATTTTCTGGCCTGGGCGTTCCAACCCCCTCAACTAGCATGCCCTTGGAAGAATTGTTTCACTGTCTACTCCCAAGCTCTCAGCTTCCAGCACTGCTCCTGGGGTGAGGCTGACATCCTCCTCTGGATAAAGTGTCAGCAGCTGCAGAAACAGCCTCTTTCCCAGTTTTTTCCACTTGGCTAAGTCCTGAGGGTATCACTTTGCCCACAAGAAGGAATAATGCTGAAGTTCATCTATGGGCTTTTAGTCTGGAGCTTCAAGAGTATCTACCTCTCCTGTCCTGTGGGGACCCCGACCCTGGGAGTTGAGGCTGGGAGGGGGGGACAGGGAATCCTCTGTTCATTTCTCTCCTCTCCTGAGCCCCTCGCCTCTTTGGGGACGGGCACAGAGGCAAAGGCTGGGATTAGAAACTCCCTCACATTTGCCTTCCTCTAAATGTAACCTGGGCTTTGGAGGAAGATGACCCCTTCTTAAAAACGACAACAACTACCTCAGAGCATATAGGAGCTGCTTTCAGATAGAGGGAAGAGAAGTTTCCAGGGCTCTCAAAAGGAGGCCGTCCCAAAAAAAAAAAAAAAAAAAAAGGAGGCCGTCCCCACTCCCTGCCTGGCCACTGAGGATTGGGTATCACCGGGAAGGAGGGGTGTTTGTAGAAAGAATGTGCTGCTTCAGCCCTGGTCATGACAAAATCCCATCAAAGTGATGATGATGATGATGATGGACCATGGAGATGGCGGGGTCAAGTTTAGACATAAGGAGGCACTTCCTGATTGTCAGGAAACAGGTGTAAGGAGAGAAGTTGGGGAGGGTTAGAGGGAACCACCCAGACTCAGTTCTCCCAGAGGCAGGAAGAAGGGTGAGATGATTTGGGGGTTGCCAAGGATACAGGGATTCCATGATATTGCAGAGCTGGCAGGGACTGGGGACGAGGCCAGTGAGATATCAATTCATCCATGTCTAGAGCACAAACCCCATGGACAGGGACCAGGCTGTCTGGAACCCCCAACATGCCCAGCACCAAGCCTCATACAAGGCAGACCGTAGAATCTGACATCAGGGGACAAGTCTTCCCCTGGCAGATGGTGCCAACTCCACCCCTGGGGAAGGACAGCTGCTTTACAGCCTCAGCAAAAAAATGATTCCTGACAGTGGGACCCGGAAGTACTTCTTTGTGTTCAACCTCAGTCCTGCTTGCTTTGATCTCACTGTGGAGTTTGCCCATCCCCAGAGGACAAACTGAGCAGGGAAGGCTGTGGGAGAGTTGGCCAAACTCTCAAGCACCTATCTCAGCTTCTGGGGAGTCCCGTGGAGAGAGGAGGGGGTTCTTCTATGCACCTGCCACACTCCGCAAGGAGATAAGCAGAACAGCAGAGGGCAAGGGGAGTTGAGTTCAGGTGAACCCCACCTGGCTGGGGGTGGAAGAGCTCTTCTGGATACTCAGCCCCTCTACCACCCCACCCAGAAAAGACTGCAGCTTCTGGAGAGAAAGAACTGATCCTGCATCATTTCAGCGGCCCGTGCCCAGCGCACAGCAAATACTCAAAACACATGGGTTGAAGGAATAAATGAGACCAGCAGCTGGAGTGGGTCTTTGGATAAGGGTTCCCCTCTCTGGGCCTCACTTTCTCCACGTGTAGAAGGAGGGGGGTGCGCTAGGTTAAGGTTTTTTCACCCCTGCTCCCCTGTTCGCTCATCTGTTCCTTTCCAATTCTCTCTACATCCTCACTTCTCTCCCCTTTTAAGTCCCCGTCTCCCACTTAACCCACATTCTCTGCCCTCCCCTTCTCAATCTCCTCCCCTCCCCAACCAACTTCCTCCTGTTTTCCCCTTTGCAGGTGTTTCTCTCGCTTTCTGCTTCTGGTGATTCCTCCCCCACTACCTGGCCCCCTCCCTGGAGCCCTTTGTGTTCTGGGTTCCCCTCCCCCACTGCTCCCCGGTTCTAGCGCCCCCTTCCTCGACCTTAGACGCCAGAACCGGGAGATTGGAAGGAGAGGGGCCCTAAAGCGGCCTCTGCCCTGCCCCGCAGCGGCCCCCCCGCGATGCCCAGGTTCCTCCACCCCCCAGCGTGGCCGGTCCGCCCCTCTCCCAGCAGCCGGTGCCGCCGCGCGCCCTCTCCCCACGCTAATGCGATCTGGAGAGACCCGGGCGGGCGGCGGGCAGTCTGGCCGAGCGTCCTGGGCGGCGCTGATGGATGGTCCCCTGACAGTAATCGCAGAATGAGGACGCGCTGGCGACGCTCTCGCCCGAGGCCCCGCTGTTCGGCGAGCCCCGGAGTCCCTCCCTCCGTGGCGACTGCCTCCCAGGCCCTGTCCCCATCCCACTGGGCTCTGGGGAGGACTGCGGCCTCCAGGGGAAAGCCGAGGTAGGGGCTTTCCCTACTCTGTCTCCCCCAAAGTACTGGTTTCTGTTTGGGATTCATCCTTGGATCCTACACCGCTTCTGTTTGATTCAAGCTACCCATCTCCTTGAGCCTCACTTTCCCCTTCTGTATAAGGGGAAATGTGGTCTTTCTAAGCCTGGATGGAGAGTGTCAACAGCAAAGGAGAAAATACTGAGGAAAGTTACCACTCTCTCTGAAGTAGAAATCGATTTTTACTGTTTCCTTCACGGTGTTCAGAGCAATCTGGGCTAATATACGAAGCTGAATGAGAGCTGGGCGGATATTCACATGCATACTATATGTCTGTACAAGTACACATGTCATAGTGTTTGGGGCTGTCTAACAATATCAGTATGCTTAGATGTCTTCAGGGAGAAGCAGGTCAGCACAGATATCACTTCAGGAGGTGACGGCCTCAAGGCCCACCTACCCATCTAAGCCCCAGTCCCATCCAGTCTTGGGATCCCCTTCAATCCAGGGCCGGGCTGACTGAGGGCTGTGAGGAGAGGGTCTCCCTTGGGGAAATGTTCCTGGATGATTTCCCACCCCCTCACCACTCCCAGGTGACCTAGAGTTATAAGGCTCCTCTGCTCCTCCGCCCCAGGGGATCGCCCTTGGGCAAGGGCCCATCAGAGGGCTGGGAGCAAGGACCCAGAACCCATTACAATTCTGAGAGCACACCCAGACGCCTCCTCACTCCCTTTTAACCTTTCCCTCTCGTCGGAAGCCAAATTGAGTTAGTCTTGAGTTTTGATTTAATTCCTGAAATGGAGTCATAATCTGTTTAGTGTCCTTTTCCCCAAGTCCTGGGTACTGAAGTGTGTGTGGGGAGAGAGGGGGAGTTAATGAGAGAGCAGCTCTGTGGCTTGTGGAGAACCTCACACACTTAACCTCCAAGCAGCACCAAAGAGCAGGAGACACCAGGGCCGAGTTGCCGAGATCATGATGACAATAACTAATACTTGTTGGGCACCTGCGTGTGCCAGTACTGAGCTAGGCACTGCCCGTGCATTTCACAATTTAGTCTCACAATTACATTCCAGGTAGGTACCATTAATAGTCCCAATTTACAGATGAAGAAACTGAGACTTAGGTTAAGTAGTTTACTCCGCATCCTATGGCTATTATTAAATGGTAGAGCCCAACTTTGAAACTGCAGTCAGACCATAGAGCCGTCGCTCTTACGCACTTCCCTGGGTGACCCTGGGCTAGATGCTTAACTGCTACAGGCCCCAGTTCCCTTATTTGCATAACACACATAATAAATAGGGATAATACTATACTCCCTTCACAGGGTTGTTGTGTTGATTAAATGAGGTAAGGTATTCACCCCATTCACAGTAAGCATTCATTGTTTAAGTGCCCTAAACATTGGGGTGGGGTTGGCCAAGGGAAAGGGTACAATGCAAGGCAATGCAATGGGGTGATTAATCATTATAAATTGTTACTGTTGATAACAATAGTTATCATGTATAATACTACTGGGCACAGGCAACCCTACGAGGAAAAGATTGTTATGCCTGTTTTACAGAAGAAGAAACTGAGTTTCAGATAAATTAAGTAAATTGCTTAACGCCAACCAGTTAATAAATGGCAGAACCAAGCTTATATTCAAACACTGGGCCCTTGGACTCCAAAGCATGCGGCTCCCAGTGCCCCAGGGTCACAAGAGACTGGCCTCTCCTGGGGAAGGTCAGGGCTGAGGCCAAGAAGCCCAAGTCACACCTTCTACCACCTGGGACCAGATTTTCTCAGGTGAGCAATGTTTCCTTAAAGGAACAGGAGGAAAATAAATAAAGTAAATAAAGAAGCGACTGAGACAGTTTCTCCCTCCCCCAAAGCCAATGTGGGGCCTCCCTCCCGCCCTTCCCAGTCCTCTTCCCCAGTTTCCTCTGTGCTCAAGTTTGTGGCCATTAAATAGAAGAGGAGAAAGTTTGAACCAAGCATGAAATATTTATCAGTTAATTATAATATGCAGATTCTGTTCCTGGGGCTGATTTATCTTTTTGGAAATATGGGAAAAGATCCTGGAAAATTGTATCCTAATTGCTTAGCCTATTATTGTAGCAACCCGGGAGAAACTCCATTTACTATGTAACTACAGATTTTCCCCACTAGCTGCCTCTGCCTCTGTCACTGGTGGTCTGGGGATCATATACTTTTCTGATGAGGGAGGGACCTTGAAGAGGTCAATTTGTCCATTCCCCTGTTTCCTCTTGGGGTGGCCCCTTTATAAATCCCAATAGTTGTAGGAAACGAAAAGGATGGGAGTCTGAAATTCTGCGATCTCAAGAGAAGCCAATCCTAAGTGACAGCTCTCCACCCCCTGAAGCAGTGTGGCTGCCGATGGGGCCCCACATTGAGAAGAAGCTCTCGGCTGAGTATCCTTCCTGCTCTGCTCCCTGTTAACACACAGGAAAAGGGCAACGTGCCAGGCCTCCTAGCACCTCTTGTATCCTAGGGCCCATACCTCAATCCCTGGCTGCAAATTAGCATCACCTGAGGAGTGCTTAAAAGTCCAGAAGCCTGGGTACTACTCCAAACCAACTAAATTAGAATCTCAGGAGGTGGAACCCAGGCATCAGTATTTCTTAAAGCTCCCCAGGGGGTTCCAGTGTGAGGCAAATGATGAGAACCTAGAGAGCTAACAGAAGAGAGTGGCTGCTGGTCCAGGGCCCTGCTTATCTGCAAGACTCTGTCATTGTTATCCCTCCCTCTTAGATGCTGGAGGAGGCAATTCCTTCACTTTTATTGGACTCTGAAAAGCATCCTTTTCTCCCCTTACAAGAAGCTTCTGATATTAATAAGTACCATTTATCAAGCTCCTGCTGAATGCTTGGATCTATGCAAATAAAATTTAATCTGATCTACACAACAGCTCCATAAGGTCAGTGGGTGTGTCCATTTTATGGATGTCTAGGAGAGGTTAAGTAGTTTGCCTAAGGTCAAACAACCAGCAAGTGACAGATCTGGGATTTGAATCCAAACCCCATACTTTTAGCCACTGTGCTACGCTCGCTGCCTCTCAGTTTCTCAAGGCTGGAAGGGAAGTGCTTGAAAGCTAGTATCTGAAGGGCCTAGGGAATATCTTGGGGGAGGGGAAGGGAAAAGTGTAGAAAGGGGCTACACGTGGATGGGGCATGAAGGAAAGAGTGGTGATGGGTGGGAGAGACTGGACAGGGTACGTGGGGATGGGATGAGGTACCTGAAGGAGGGTGTGGTGAGGGAATGGGGTCCAGGAGCGGGAGCTGGCAGTGAGAACCGCAGGACCGGTGAGTAGTGCCCACCCGGACTGAGTGGCTGGAGAGGGGGAGGGACCTTGTGTCGGAGGAGGGGGTCTTTGTGAGGCATGCAGCAGTAAGGAATGCCCGCCATGAATACTAAGGGCAAGAAGAAGAGAAAGGGCCAGAGGGGGCTGGGTGATGTTTAGCTGCTGGGGTGATTAATGGGGGTGAACGGAGGGTGAAACTCAAACCCTTCGAAAGGAGATGGCGGGGAATGGTTGTCCAAGAACAACAGTGCACTGTTTCGTGGAGAAAGCCAATGTCCAGAGGAGGGGAGGGTGGGGAGGAAGCCGGGCACGGTTGCTCCTTCCCTTTTTTCCCAAGGTCTACTTACTTGCCATCAAACAGTAAATTAAAATATATTCGCCAGCTCCAGAGGACTCTATGGATGGGCTTCCTAGGGACACTGGCTTGGGAGAGACCAAGGGACACTGGCGTGGCCTGGAGGAAGAGCGAGTGAGCTTTGGGATGGTGGTTGAGATGACTCCGTGGACCACTCCACTGGGGCAGGAAGCAGTGATGGGCTGGCTGGGCCACTGGCTTCCCCTGGGGGTTGGGTCCCCAGATGTCCTATGGAAGGTGGTGGTGTTCTTAGAGCAGCCCTCACCTCAGGGAGGGAGGAAGGGTTCCTTTTCCATGAGAGAGTCGAGTCGGGGGAGGAAGGAGGGAGGGCCCTGATATGAAGGGGTTGAGCTGGGTTTGAGGAATAGAGGGAAAAGTCATGGGACGTAGGAGGTCTGAACCCCCCTCCTCATTTACTACTTCTGTCCCTCAGGAGGTGCAGCTGTGGGAGCTGCCTTGACCTCCCCACCGGCATTTTCAGAGGGCAGGTAAGGAGGGAAGAGGGGGTGAAGAGAACTGTCTCAGTGCAGAGGGAGGTGAGCTGCAGGCAGGGATTTAAAGGCAGATTATCTCATGGGATACAGTTCTCTCCTTCGCTAGGCCATTACAGATGTGAAACAACTGGCGGATTCCACTTCTCAACCCCTAATCACCCCAGGGTGTGTGCCTCCTACAGGGGAGCGGGGTGGGGGAAAAGGAGGTCAGGAAAAGGAGCCTGGTGTGTCTTCAGGCGTCCCCAGAGGGCTGAGGGAGGCCAGCACCCCCTCAGGGCAGGGGAGGCAGAATGCTCATCCCTGATCCCAGATCACTTGAGCATTGAGCCTGGGAGTCCTGCCACCAGGCCTTAATCCCTGTCTCCACACAAAGCTTGGCCAAGCTGCTTCCCTTGTTGGGGTCTCACGTCCAGTCCCCACTCTGTCTTTCTAGGAGCCAAGCCTACAAAGCACTTTGAAATCTGAAGTTCATGGGAGGTGGTTTATTGAGTGCAAATACTCTATGAGGTGCAACGTGACTTGACTGGGAATGAGGCGAGCATTCCATATAGGGGCCGAGTTCAAGGGGCTGGCCTCAGTTTGCTTGTTCTGAGGGCAGGGGCTAACAGAGGCTGCCCTGTGTTTCACAGAGGAGAAGGAAATCAGTGAGCCCACTGGAGGGCAATGGTCACAAGCAACAGTCAATTATGAATTAATAATTCATAATTATTCCAGACTTGCAGATAAGCATAAGCCCGCTAAAATTATTTCCCAGGGAGGAACATAGTCGGAGGGGGTGGGAAGGGGACTTCAGTGCAGCCATTACCTCTAGAGGCCCTTAAGTTCATTCTTCTGCTTCCCAACGCAAATCTGGAAGAGATTCATTAGCTTCTTTGGCTGATTCCTCCCAACAGCTATTCCCCTCCCCAAGCCTCTGAACACAGTGCCACACAGCCTTGATACCAGAGGCCATCCATGCCAAAGTGACCTTAGAACCTGGATTCTGGATTTCTGGGGTCTCTCTGTTCCCTGCTGCCTGTTCTACTGTTTATATATAGGGTGTGGGAGGGGCTGGTGCTGGGTGTCCCAGGGGGTGTGGTCATCTGGCTCTCCTCCCTCTTCCTTCCCTTCTTCTGGGGATTGCCTAGGAGCCCTCAAATGGTGACGGAAGGCTTCTCCAACTCTGTGCAGGAAGGGAAGCAGGGAGCACCTCTTCTAGTGTGGATGCCCTTGGTTCCAGGATCTGGGTTAGAGAGGCTGATTCTGACCTCCTGAGAAGACATCTACATGGCATCATTCATGGTGGTGGGCCCTAAACAGGGGTAGGGAGGCATACCCAGCACCAGACCCAGCTCTCTGCTGCTCCCCTCCCCAGCACCCACAGCCCCCAATTCCCACTTCAGGGGATTTTTAAAAAAATCTTAAAGGAACCTCAAAAGGCTGCTCAGAAACTCTCAGCTCCAGAGAATCTCTGTCTCTCTGTCTCAGGGAATCTGAAAAGGAGGAGAGATTTGTTCTTCCAAACACTCAATGTCTTAGACCATAAAGGGGCCTTATCTTCTGGCCCTTAGGAGATCCTTGACCACCATCTCTGCCGTGGACCCACCTTGTTCAAAGTGTTAGAAGGAAGAAGGAGCGAGTGGATCGGGGGCCTCAGGGATTTTGTATTAGAAAGGTCTTCCAATTCCAATTCTAGACTTTTCCCATCAGCTTCATCATATGCATCAAATATGCATGTGAGGCTACATCTACAGGATGAAGGGAGTTGGAAAATTGGGACCTAAAAGCCTTTTCCAAATCTGTGGGTATAATGGTGCCCTTGAAAAGCTGCTACAGGCAAGGCGGATGGTCAGCCAAGCATACCGGTTGGCACCACACACACACACACCCCCTCGCCCCAAGTTCTCTCCTGCCCTGGCCCTACTTTTGGTGTCAAGAGAAGGATCAGTTAGGTGTGATCCAAGTTATCCAGATAATTAACTGTGGAAGCACGAGTTGTGTTTTTTAAAATGCCACTCCTTTGGCCTCCAAAGATGCCAAAAAAATCCTTTCCCTAGCTCCTCCTATTCTCCACGCGCCTCTCCAGCGTATACTCCCAAGTCCTAGCTCCAAAAAAATCCTAAACGTAGAGGGGCAAACTTTCCTGATTTACCGTTTTCCCCACCTGCAACCCCTGTCCCCCCGCCCCCCAAATTTTTTTCTCTCTCCTGAACCTCCTCTCTTCGCTTCTAAAAAAAAAAAAAAAAAAGCGAAGAAGAAGGAATTTTCAATAGTCCCACTTGTCAAGCGAAGACCATCTTTTAACCTTCAACAGCAGCGAAAGCCGTGTGAACTCTCGGTGAACCAAGATTGAAGTCATAAATCACACGTACAAAGGCGGCTGCGGAGGCTGGCGCGGGCTGCTGCACCTTTAACGCTTTCTGCGGCTGACAGGCGGCGGCCCAGCTAAAGTTCACAGCGCCCGAGGAGGGCCCGCCCCCGCCTACCCTTCCCCCCTCCGGCCCGGGCCCGCCCCGGCCCGGCCCGCGCGGCCTCCCGAGCCCAGCCGGGGAGGCCCCTGAGCTGCTCCGGCAAAGGAAGAGGGGGGCGTTTTCTCTCCCGCCAGCCCGCTCCATCCCGGCCGCCGTGTATCTCCGCCCCCCAACCCCCCGCCCCGCTTGCTTTATTTAAATAGGCTACTAGATCCACACGGACACAATAATTTAGTTGGTTTTGTCTTTGGCATTTTCTACAGGACCCCAAGAGATGGACCCTCCACTCCTCGTCCTCCCTCTAGAACTGGCATCCTTCCTCTCTGTCTATACAGGCCAACTATAGAGATACTTGGGGTTCCAATAGGATCTGAGTCATTGGAACCGGGACCACCTGGCTGAAACATGCCCTGTAATTACAAAGGATTTTCTCTTTTTTACCTCTTCTTTCTTTTCCTTTTGCCTTTCCTTTCTTTTTAAAAGAGGGCTGGAATGACCTTCCTTGACTAGGGCGGAGAAGCTGGGGTGGGGAAAAGGAAGAACTTCACACAAGGCCCAGCTTTCAGGCCCTCGCAGAGATCTCCCGAGCCGGACTCGCTTCCTTTCCTCGGCCTCCTCCACCTCCTCCTCCTTCTCTGATCGTTTTTTTTTTTTCCTCCCCCCACTGTCTTCTCTTCGGTTTAATTAAAGTTCAGCGACTCCACTTGCCTCTCCTCTCATTTCTCTCACAAAGCGGAAACCAGACAGCCCAGCAGCCGCGGGCTGAGCGGTCCCAGCGTAACCACAGGCCGCGCCGGCAGGGCCTCCCCTCGCCCGCCTCCCTCCACCTCCGGCGCCGACCTCCCGGACCCGGGTCCCGTGGCCATCCACCGTCCCGCAGGTGGGCAGCCGCTGGCCTGGGGGATCTGAACGACTGGGGCTGGGATCGGAGCATCCTGTCTTCCCCTAGACCCTCAGGTTGCACCAGCAAGTTTAGAGGGTGGGTTCCCCCCCCGACGCAGGCAACCCGCTCCCCCAAACCCATAGCTGACTAATCTGATATGACAAAAGCCCGTGATGGATTTGGTATATGTTAATTCACAATGCCCTTTCCTCCAGAATTTAACTATAAGTTAATACACACCGGAAACCACGCGCAAACACGCTCGTTAATGGGCTTAGGTATTAGCGAGTCCTAACGATGCATACAAATGTGCTCTGCCTCTGTAGGCCCCTCAAGATTTATGGGCCTTGAGCTCTCTGAAGCTGTAAACAAGGAGAAAAAAAAAGAGAGAGAAAGAGAGAGACTGGGGGGGAAGAGACAGAGGCCTGACTCGCCCCTCCAGGTTGTGGGAGAGAAGGGATCTCTGCAAGTGGGTTCTTCCGTACTTTCCTTTCCTTACCAGCGCGTTGTGTGGGTTTTGAAATCGGTTTGGGGGTGGTGTTTGCGCCTGAATGCTGGTGTGCGTGGGCAGTGTGGTGTTTGTGCGCTGAGGTAGGAGGATGCCAGCCTCCTGTGAATATAGCAGGAATTTGTGGGCATGTACCTGTGAGTATGTGCACCACGCTAGGGGTGTGTGTGTGTGTACGAGCACGTGTGACAAGCAGGCCTCCCTCTGGGCCAGGCTGCTGTCCCCTACCCCCCAACCCGGTGAACAGATCTCTAACAACAATCATAATAACAATAAATAATAAAAACAGTAGTTAACAGTCCCTCCCTAGCAGGATAGCAATAAAATGCAAGAGGAGATGTTTTGAGGAGGGGACAGGGGAAGGAGTCATGATCACAGCAACCGAGGGCAGACAAGAAAGGAAGGAAGGAAGTTAGCTTCTTCCTATGCCCTTGGGGGGCTGGGTTGGGGAACCCCCTCCCCAGATGAGGTCCTCCGGCCAGAGGAGGAGAAGGAGAGCCCGGAGGCCGCTCTGTCCTGCTTCTCTTTCTCGGCTTTTGCTTTGTGCGATCAGGGGAGGAACCTCCATACCGGGATGGTTAGTGGCTTTGAGGACTCTTTGGAGACCCTGTTTTAAAGAGGAGGCAAAGCATGCAGGGTCAGGCCCTGCAGCGGCAGAGAGGGATGAGGCGATGACCACAGCCGGGGTCCAGGCCCGGAGAGCGGCCGAGGTGCCCGGGAGGACCAGCCGCCGGGCAGAGATCTAAAAACATTTATGGCCTCGCCCGGAAAGAGGGGAGAGCGAGGTCGGGGCTCCGGTAGCCCAGGGAAAGTTGCCTTCCTGGGGTCTTTTCAAAAAAAAAAAAAAGAGAGTGAGTGAGAGAAAGAAGGGAGGGGTTGAGGCGCGTTGAATTTTCCTTCGCGGGCTTGGAGCGGAGCGGATTTCCGTAAAGGAAGAGAAGATCACGGTCCCGGCTCCTTCCACGTCCGCCTCATTCTATCCAGGTACAATTTGTTGATAATCTTATTAATTTATGTGTTGGGGGGAGGATGGAGTCATACGTGTAGAGATGCGATCGACACTCTCGCGGGGGAGGAAGCTGCCCCACAGTTTCGGGTCTAACGAAATTCCCTCCCTTTAAAAATAATTGTATCCAAAAAAAAAAAAAACCAAACAGGAAATATAAAAACGCAAATTAGCCAACTTTTAAAAAGAGAAATAAAATAAAATGATCATAACAAATGAGCGTGAGAACTTTAAAAATTTTTAAGTAACAAACCTGGTCAGAGGTTTGGATTCTTTTTTAGCAGCTGGTGACCCATCTGGTCAGAAAAGAGACCGAGAAGCACACTTTCCACTGAGACACTTCTTTAAGGCCAGTGTAGACACACAAAAATTCGAAAGAGACCCCTGGGCGTCCTCTCATTTGAAAACCACACGGGGTGGAGGACACTGTGATACCCAATCGGGCAAAATAACAATAAAAGGAAAGAACAGCGGTCGAAGCGCTGAGCGCGGGGCGCGCCGAGAGGGCCCAGGTTGGGGTTCCAGGCAGCCGCCCAGCGAGGCAGCTGCCCCGGGCGATGGGGCGCCGGGAGGGCTGGGCACCGGCGGTGGTGGGCGACCCCGCTGGGTCTCGGCCTCCCTGGCCCGGCCTGAAGCCCTCTTCTCCCAGCCTCCGAGACCCTCCTGGCTCTCTCGGCTCGGATGCCCCGTCGCCCGGTCGGGGGGCTTCCCTGGTGCGAGGATTTGGGGCCTAAGACGGGGGACAGTGATTCAGGCCAGACTCTGCTTCATTTTTCTCCCCCTAGGCCCTCTCCACTTGCCCGAGCTCTTGGCCACCGGGAGACTGACGCGGAAGGGGCATTTGGGCTGCCCCCCACCAACTCCTGCCTGCTTTCCCCAAGTCCAGCGGCCTCCAGCTCTCTTTGGGGGGAAAATAGCAGTGCCCAGGCACCTCTGCACCGTGATCTCATCAGGAATATCTTACAAAGAAGAAGAAGAAGAAAGGCGGCTTAGATTCCTGTTTACATCTAGTTCTACAGATCCCTTCCTGTCTGGAGAGTTTATTTATAACTCCCACTATAACTCTCTCTGTTTGGAGGCACTGGTGGCTCTGTTGACAGACTGATGTCTAGAAAATATTGCTCTATCTCTAACCATACCTAAATGTGCTGTGGTTGTATTTACAGATTTATGCTTGAGGAAAATATAATTATTACCATTGTATTTGTACATATACAGTAGTTGTAAGAGCAGATTTATATATGGGAAAATATACGACTCTTTTCTAGCCATCCAGCTTTATGGACATTTGATATCCTGACAGATTAATATCTCTGAGCAGCTATATAGATAAATGTATATCGTTGGAATTATGTATCAGGAGATATATACTTATTGATTGTGATATAGAGTAGTTAGAGCATTCACTTAGAGCCATATATGGCTACGGAGATATTTCTATATTATTATCACTATATATAGGCATATCTATTTATAACTGCATAGTTATAAAAATAGACATAAGTAATTATAGTCCTATATGTACATGCTGCTATCTCGCTAGAGTTATAGACACTTGCGAATATAACTCTATAGAGATATCTGTATGTATATAAGGGTGTAATTATCTCATGATGTGTGTGTATTTGGGCTTAGGCCAGTCTATCTCTGTACAGGCATATTTATATGCAGGGGCTGGGAGAGACTTGTTCACGGAAATGTTTCCAGAGGGCCAACGGAGAGGCTGTATATGGCCAACAAGGAAACCAGCTACCAGAATTCTTTACTTATGGAGGATGGAGTTACAAGAGGGTAAACAGAGCATAGGAAGCCTCCAGGAGAGGAGGCAAAAGGAAGGAGATTGTGGCTCGGCACAGATAGGGAGGAAAGAGGTAAACAGCGGGCACCCACTGAAAGTGGAACCAGCTTTGTGAGGGGCTGGCGCAGGCGGGCATGGGTCTTAAGGAAGGGGAGGCATTGAACTGTCCTACCACCCAGAGATACTCTCCACCGAGGGAGGGAGGGAGAAGGCCTTAAAGGGCCTTCCGTTTGGCTTTTAATGCACCAAAGATCGGCTACCGCCCAACCCGTCTCGCAATCCTGGTGCATTTCTCTTGAACCCTAGTTTTGGGGTCTCAAAGAGTAGGCTTTAGCGATGAAGAAATATAGGAGGGACAGGGCAGGGGTGCACTTTTGCCACTTCTGCTCTCTGGTAATATGGCCAGAAAATCGAGGTAATGTGACCCAATAAAGCTTGCTTTAGCCTGGGTCTCCTGTGCCCCTGGGGACCCTGGTGGATTGAGGGATGAATTTTCCAGTATTGGGCCTATTCTGATAGGAGTTTGGGAAGGTCTGCCTCATCCCCCCTTCTCTGAGGCCTGGGCTTCAGGGGCCTAATTCTGCTCCATTGGACCACTTCTTCTCTGTTGCTTCCCAAATTGGGGTTTCAGGGGGCCCCTCCAGCTCCCTAATAACCCTGCCTTGGGCCTTTATGGGGAGAATTTGACCTTAATGAACAGGGACATGAACCTCTGTCCCTCACTTCTCCTACTCACATCCACATGGCTCTCCTGCCAGCCCCCTTCCAGGTGCCGCTGAGCCCAGGCTCCACAGTTCTTCTCCTGCACCAACCATCCCCTGGGAAAAAGACACCCTCAAGCCCACTTCATTTTTTTAAACTGGGGAGTCACAGGCATCTTTGCTGAATGGTTTGCGTGAAGGCGTTTCCCCGCTTAGTTTTAGTGGCCAGCAGGGCTTCCAAGATCTCTAGTATGCTGGGAAGGGAGTGGGGACCCCTTGCTGGGGTTAAAAGCCAAGAGCCAGCCTCCCACCCCTGCCCACTGGAATGGAGCTCCAGAGCAGGGACTCTCTCTGCTGCCTGCCACAGAGGGGTCGTCCAATACATATGACTACTTGTTGCAGTAAACTGAATGGCAATCAATTCCAAAGCTTTTGGCGGAGGGAGTCTCACCCTCCCTGACCACTGGCCACCACAGGCTAGGGCATCCGGGCGTCCGGGCTGGAGCCGGGCTGGGGGGTCACGTGGTCACTGGCTGCAGTGGCCTCTGGTGGGGCCAGTGGTTAGTGCCAGGGCAAGAGGGTAGCTTGAACCCTGAGATGGGGGATTAGGGGGTGGAGTGAGGCACCTGGAGCCAGGAAATAGGGGAGGGGGCAAGGCAGGCTCTGCCCCCCACCCTCAGTCTCCTGGTTCCCCAGACCCCCAAATATATTAAAACTAAACCAGAGTTGAGACCTGGGCTGGGATGGAGCTGCCAGTGGGCCTGAGGGGCCCAAAGAGCAACCCCCACTTGATCCATTAAGAAATATACAAATGAAACAAACATAAATCAGAGGAGGCAGTTAGCCCGGCTGAGGAAACACCTCTATGCCTCAGCCCTGCTCCAGAGATGCTACCAAACTGATCAGAATTAATGTTTAAAAAAATTTTTTTAACTGTAAAAGGGCTCACAAATTTTCTGATCCAGTCATACCCCCTGCTCAGGTTGTTTCATATAGTTATTTCTTAACTGTCCTAATTCCCCCTTGCTTTGGTCCCTGCAGAATAGTTCCTTCTGGGAGTTTGGGGACAGGCAGTCACTGGCATGGGGTGAGATAGGCAAGTTCAGAGTTTCCCCATCTAGCAAGGATCCAGGTCTGCAGGATCCCATCAAGGCTTGAAGCAGGGAGAACCCTCCCAAATTTGGTTCCTTTTTCTCCTAAGGACCCTTAGAGGCCATCTGCCCGGTGTCTGGGTGAGGGACTGAGGTCCGGAGAGGGGGCCAAGTTAAACCTGGAATCTCATTTCTAGTCCCCCAGCCTTTGACAGTTTCCTCTGCAGACAACCGGTCCCCACCGCCCCTGCCCACCCCCCAAAAAACCCAGTGCCCACCCAGTTGGTGGATGCTTTCCTTATGGAAATGCAGACAGAGAACTGACGGGCCTGCATTTGCACATGTTTGCCTAAGCTGGACTCTGGGCAAGTAGCTGGACTCTGGGCAGGTATCTGGGCTCGGGCCAGGAGGTGGAGATGGTTTGCTGTAACCCGCAGAACCTGCAGGGTTCAAATAACAATTGTCTTTGGCCAAAAGGCAGGAAATGAAGAGATGCTGGCCATACGCTGTTGAGCCTGGAGAGGTTGAGTCCCTTTACCTGGGCTGGAATGGCTCTTAGCTGTTTCTGGGTACCAGACCCCTTTGAGAGGCTGTTAAAAACAATCTGCTCTGTCCCCAGCCAAGCACATACACAGTGTAGACAGTTGCCGGGATTATATGGGGCTGGGAAGCCTGGGATCTCTGGGTTGGGCGTCCCTAAGTTATATATTTATTTACCCTTTATTTCTGTGACCCATCCCCAGTGGTCTGCTTTTTGCCCTCACTGAGTCCTCCCCAGGTATAAGCCCTGCCTTTCTTGGCAAAGCGCTTTTCCTGCTTTCCTTCATGAGCAGAGGTACCAGGCAGAGGCCTTACACGTTTCTGCTGAGCTCCTTATCTGCTCCCCTGCAGAAACCGGGCAAGTGGCTGTTAACTGAAGCCTGGTCTCCACTGCCCAATTACTCCACTAATTCCTGAGGGTGGGGGAGTCTGGGGGCATCCTGGCAGCAGTGGAGGCCTGGCTATAAGGAGACCAATTCCCATCTCTAGTGGAAACTTGGATGTGAGGAGCAAGTTGCAATTGCTATAATAATAGTCATAATAATAACAATAATAATTTATTTAGCATATCATTAGATGTGTATTTATTGTCTTCTCTCAGCTTTTTCACAAGTGTCTCCTAAGGAAGTCTCACAACACCCAGGGGAGACAATAATAAGCTAATTACCACCCTTCAGTTCCTTCTCCTCCTCCCATCCACTAAGTCACCCTCTCAGAGATGGAGCATTTACAGAACCCCTCCTGGTGTTTTACACCTGCTTAGCAGTCTCCCCAGTCCCAATTCTCCTCTCCCATTCCCAGATTTTTCCATCCCTGTTAGGGAAGTTTCCCCATAATTAGGAGGAGGAAAGGCCGGGGAGGGGAGTAGCTGAGGTACTACCAGAGAGTTGTAGGTATTAATATTGTTTCCCTGACATCACAGCAGTATCTAGGATAACGTGGGAGGAACCAAATTCTTAACTTCTCTGATTGCTCTTTTGGGGCAGAAACTGCCTGCACAGGGTTCCCAGGCAGACTGGGTTAGAGAGGGTACTTGATGCCATGATGCCAAAACATCTGAATCAAGTGTAGACGGGTGGCCCGTCCTACAAATGTAACAACATCAGTGGCCTTCAGACTGTTCAGGCCAGACCTCGGAGATGCCAGGCCCCAAACATCTATTGGCCTCTTTTGGCAATGGAAAGAAAAGGAGGAGAGAAGGGAGGAGGGAAAGAAGGAAAGAAGGAAGACATATGTGTGTTTGTGTGTGTATATACATATGTCTATAAATTTATCTGTACATACATATTCATACACATATTTTTTCCTGAGTAAATAACCATGACAGTGGTTATACTTTTTAAAATATTTCTTTGTACTTTTAAATGTAAATTCCTATCTTCTCAGAGATTATAATTAAAATGAAAACCAGACACATGTTTTTGGATGACAGATTCTGGGTAGACCCAGAAGCTTGGACCATCTAAAAGGCCCCCTGGAGTCCCAGTGATCTGCAGAGTACACTCCTAGTTACTCATTCCTCAGCCGCAGTCCAGGGTGGGGAACTGAAGCTGCTGTCATGGTAGTCTTGGTCAGAGACAGAGCTGCTTGGCCAGTCATTGAGGTCCTGGGTGTTGCTGCTCAGACCACCAGGATGCTGAGGCCAGCCCTCCACCTCTCTGCCCAAGTACACAATTGCTCCTGGAAAGAAGCCAGTCTGGGCTGGAGGGTGCAAGAGCCAGGTAAAGTCAATATCAAGGTGAACTGGAAAAGTTAGAATTGCATCTACTTCTTAGCCTCTCTAAACCGTAGGTGGCATAGTTGACATTCTCAGCAGGTCCCATAGCCCATTTGGTGTCTTTTCTTCTTTTTCTAGTCCTCATGTCTTTCTGCTGCCCACACTTTCCACTGTATCCCTCTGGCCTTTCCATATCCCCAGTCCTATCAAAAAACTTACTTGTCCTGAGTCCCAGCCCAGTATCCACTGGGTAAAAGCCAGATTGCCAGATTAGGAAACCTTAACTAATGTGTTCACATGTACATTCTCCCAGGAAATTGTGTGCTTTTTGGTAGGGATCTGCAGGGACCATTGCCCAGGTGGAAAGAAATAGCTATAATGATGGAACTTCAGATCCATGGCAAGTGGCATGGTATAGATTTGTGTGAGGGCGGTATATGATTTTTCTTAAACCATATCATGAAGGCAGCCGCCCATCCTGTCTGTGGGGAAGACCATTTTTGCCCCAAACCTAAGGTTTCCAGGCTGCTTTGAGGGGTCCAGAACTCTTTCTTCCTCTTTTATCACCAGTTTTTGAGGGGTCAAGTTAAGTTGGAAAAAGACTGGATTCCATTCAGGTGAGAAGATTATGCATGAATTATCAGGGTTTGGGCTTCTGATTTGTTCAGAATATGGTGATTATTCATTCCGTGACTCAGTTCCAATTCATGGGTAGCGTCATGAAGCCCTCTCAATACTCATAACTATAATAGCTGCCACTTATAGAGGATTACTATATGCCAGGTGCTTTATACAGAATTTGATGAGGAAATGTGATCTCAGAAAGGTTAAGTCACCTGCCCAAGGTCGCTGAGCCAGGTTTGAACCCTGGCTGTGTGTTTCCCCATCTGCTAGGTCTTAACAGTTCCAAATCATGCCTCCTGGGTTAAATAAACAGAAGATAACCATGGAAAGGAAAAAAAATTTTTTTCTGAAATAGTTTTACATCATCTGGACACACAGAAGCAGCTCCACGACGCACTTCTACGCTGGCCGATCCAAGTGCACGTACACTCAGAATTTTCATCTCCCTGAATTCAGCTTTTCTGTCAGCCTCTGTGATTTTTTCAGCATGGTGACTAGCCTCCACACTTAGAGTCAGCCCTTTCCCAAGACTGGAAATATACCCAGAGTTCAGGCACCTGGTTTCTAGGGGAATCCTTGAGTTCCCACTTCCCCAGGCAGAGTCTAGTTTTCCCCTGAGGCTTAGCCAACGTGAAACTGAGAAGTATCTAGAGATTAATCTTCAGAGCCCCTCGTTTCCCTGAGCATCCCCCCTAAGCACTACTTTTCTGATTCTATCCTTGTTTGATAAAGTATCCCAGCGGTGCTTTTGTATTTTAAAGGATGTGATGTGCGGAGGACTGCACTTAACACCATGTGCCCTAATGGTGGAACTTAAGGCATTTCAGCAGCAGGATAATTGGGGAGGGGGAAAACAGAGCCTTCCCAAGGGCTTTAAACTGCACCACTGCATAAGGCTGATCCTGCATCTCATTATCCATTAACTTCAGTTGAAAGCTATAAAATTGGATCCCTTTATTCTGATATTTGAGACTAAGCAGAGAGTGGGCGGATTTCTCCCTTTTTACCTGGCTGCTGGCATCCTGCAGACACCCTCCCCATGGTCCTGCCCCATCTTGTCTTTGCCTCCCTCCCTTCAGGGGCAGAGTCCTTAAGGGAGACAGCTCCCCATGGTGTGTCTGCAGGAGCCCTGTAGGAAAGGTTGAGTCGTCAAATGAGGAGACACCACAGCTAACACCCCACTCCTCCAACCCCCACCACCTCTGGAATGAAGATGGAGAGTTTTCTGTGCCTGGTTTGGTTCACAGAGACACATAGTCCATCATTTGATTTGCTACAAAGAGTATTCCTTCCCCGCCCCACAGCATCCTCTAGTTTTTGCTTAGAGTCTCAGAGCTGGAAGGATCTTTGTGATAACCTAATTGAACCACTTCATTGTGAAGGAAGGGAAACCGAGGCTCAGACAGAGACCAGAACCCAGGTATTCTGCTCCCCAAACCAGTATTCTTGCCAATGTCACACTGCAACTGGCTCGCTTTGCATTTCAGCTAGATACTTTTGGAACTGCTTCCTCCAAAACCCAGGATCTGAGCTTGCTTTCCATGGCAGAGAACACAGGCACCAACCATCGTGTTAATGTGGACTCTCTTGCCTGGTTATGGCCACTTTTTTGGCACATGCCTTATACCCACACCATGCTCCACAATCCCGCTGGAGCCCATCTGTGATTTCTGTGAGATTAGAGGACCTCTCTAATAAGCAGGAGAAGACCCTGTTTCTGTGCCACATTACATGTCAGCTCACCTCAGTCCACTCCCTAGAGCTGGTCAAGACCTGGAGAGGGGTTGAAGGTCTCAGGGCAAAGAGCAAAGGAGTAAGCACACCTTTTTTTGCCTCTCACATCCTACCTCCAGCCTCAGATAAGGAAAGAGGCTGTCTTGAACAGAAAGTTTTCCTTAATATGTTGTCAAGTCTTCCTCAAGCTCCAAAGGAAAAAAAAAAAACAACCACCTCTCTTATTGTCCAATTCTGAGGACTGGAGGCAAGGGAAGAGGCTTGAGCTTAGCATGAGGAATGCCGAGTATACATAAGAAAGAATTTGCCAGTCGTGAAAGTTGTCAGACACCTGTGTTCTCTGAACACACCAGGTAAGTTCTCATCCCCCTGAGACGGTCAAGTTAACCTCACAGGGCCAAAGATTCTGGTTAGAAACTTCCTTTTCCCAGTGTTTGGTGGTCTGTCTCCAAGGTCTCTTCAATACCTAACATTCTGTGATTCCATACTAAAGGAAATCCCCGGTTACGCTACACAACTTTTATTATCTTACCAGTGATGTTAATTGTAAATAGACAACAGCTCCAGATAGATGCACTCATGAAATCAAACACACAGCCTTGCATCACAACTTTATTCTTCCAAACGTACAGCCACGAACACAGCCCTTTCTTCTCCTAAATGCCAGTGTAGATCCAACTTTCAATGCAAACAACATCCCTGACTCTCAGGTGCTGCTGGTGCATCTTGCAAAAATTGGTTGAAATGAGAACATTTTAGTCTGTTGACTAGTTTTGGTGAACACAGTGCCACACAGCCCCACTGGTTTATCTCTGCTTAACTGATGGATCTTGTTTTTAAACTGTCAGATCCCGCCCATCGTTTTTGACTTAGAATCACTCTGTGGCCATGTGAGGCCTAGTCAACCACCTGATCTACTCAGTTCCATCGCTGTTATTCTTTGAATTGATTGGTAAGTTCGCTCAAAAAAATCAAACCCAGACAACTGACAGCCTCACTCAGGCCCAGAGAAAGCACTCTCAGGTCATGTCTATAAGATGCCAAAACACCCACTTGGGTCAATCAATTCAGTGAAAAATCAGTCTAACCTACAGCTGTGGCACAGTGTAGGCAAAGCAATGTTCCCTTGTCAGCCTGAGGTGACTTGCAGTCTGTACGTGACCAGCATCCTTCCCCTTCTCACCAAGCTGACTTATTAGGACAAAGAAACATGTGTTCATATGGACACATGCACACATACATACCATGCCACTCTACTCTTAGTCTTGTCTTTCTGGGAGAGAGAGGACTGAGAGATAGAAAACTTGTGCTGGCAGGAACAGTGGGAAGACCTTGGGATGACTTCTCTTAGGCACATATGTGCATGAATGTGACTCAGATTGTAGCTTTGGCCAATATTTGGCCCAGTTGATAGGATGAGAGGGAAGGAGCCAGCTAGAATGGGGCTTGACCATGTTAACTGCTCATGAGTAAAAATGACCCAACATGCATTTGCATGACTCTGGGTTTTTGTATTTGTGTTTTTGTATTTTTCTCCCAGGAGAAATGCATTTTTTTGTATCCCTGTATATTCACATATGTCAGAGTGTTTGGGTTTGTGTCTCTGTGTTTTCCCACATGCCTGAGTTTGCGTCTACTTGTACATTTGCATCTGTCTCTGAATGTTTGCATGTGTTTGTACATGACCTGTATATGAACGGGTGGATTTGCCTGTGCCTCTGTGCATATCTTTTTGGGTTTCTTTATGAGGATGCTATTACATGTATCTGCATGTCTTTGGAGATCAATGACTCCAGTGAGACTTCAGACATCTCTCAAATGCCTGGCAAGCCAAAGGTGAAATCTGATGCTGGAGAATGGTTGGGCAGGCCCTCTGCTCAGATTCCTCTGGCTCAACAACTATTTTCTTCCACGATGAAGTCTGCAGCACCTTCCAAGGGCCCCTTCTGGCTGCCTCCAGCACATCTAGACCTCCAGGGTCCCCTCTCAGTCCATTTTTAATGGACCTAATGAGTAGAGGGGAGTTTCTGGAGGTGCACTGGGATTTTAAGAGGGAAATACAAAAGGAAATTTCATCCTTTCCTCCCCATTCTCCTCATTTTCCCTTACTGACATTCATCAATGCTGAGCATGAGGCACAGGGAAGTCAGCCGTTCTGCATTTTTTAGAACTTTTTCATGCTTTAAAAGCTAAAAAAATTTTTGCTGAAATTTTTTAGGTTGGTATGATAATCATATTGTAATTAGGTTGTAGAAAATCTCTTTACCTTTTAGAGATATTTGTTGAATTGTTCACAGAAGAAATGATGTGATGTCTGGGATTTGCTTCAAAGTATATGAGGTAGTGTTAGGTTCAATCTAGGTGAAACTAGATTGGCTGTGGGTTGATCATTGTTAAAGTGAGGTGATGGGTACATGAGTGTTTGACTGTATTATTCTCTCCATGATTCTGTTTAGATTTTTCCATAGTAGAAAAGAATCACATTCATGCAGGCATCTCCTATTCTTCCCCATTACACTCTCCATCTGGAGATGTAGCTGAAATTCTAATTATTTCCCCCCATTGAATGGATGAGGAAGTGGAGGGCCTTCACTGGGTAAGTGATTTGTTTAAGGTAACTGGGAGCAGAAAGCTCTGAGTAGAATTCCGGCAGCCTGCTTCCCACCCAGGGTTCTTCTCATTGGACCGTGCATAAACATGAGCCTCATGCAGTCATAAAATATAGAATTTGTGAATAAATTCCTATCAGATTAATGAAATTACTGAGGCTCCAGTTGCTCATACATTTGCATGGTGCTTACCTAGACAAGTATATGGACACCCAAGGGTTCCACATTTGCATCTGCAGAAACACATACACATCTCAGTTCACACAGCTATCCTTCCCTTAGTTGTACACGTGTAGATCACTTATTTTGAAAAAGTATGTTGCACGTGATGTCCAGGAAAAAAAAGAAGGGGATCAGATTGTTACTTCCAGGTGTGCCTGTTCTGTGTGCTCATGTGAAGAACTGGGCTATCCACATACCCCCGGTGAGAATGTACAAATAGGGGACTTGGAAGGAAGAAATGTCCCTGAAATTAGGCAGATCAAGACCAAGACCACAGACACAGAGAGTCTGGTGAGGAAGGGAAAACATTGGTAAGCTGGTGCCTTGTACCTCTCAATAAAGCTGCAATTTCACATGCAGGGATACAAGATGTTTTTTTTCCTCTCATACATAGATATGTTCAGATAAATAAAACCACCACATGTACTTCCATAAACAGTGCATGGCACCCAGCCACCTTCATGTGCGTGTTACGCAGCCACGTCTTCAGAGGGGGGGATCCTAAGCAGGTGAGCACAAGTGTTGGAGTCAGAGGACAGGAGTTCTGGTCTCCTGTCCACCACTTGCTGCGCACGTCATCTTCAGCAAGTCACATCACTCCTCTTTGGCTCAGCTTCCCCTTTGGAAAAACAAGATTGACATGAATAGCTAAGCTGCCCATGTCAAATTATGCTAAACATAAAAACTATTTTATCTATAAATCTATATTTTACTCTACATATTCACAATAAAATAATGAGTATGCACTGATAACATACATAGCATATAAATATTTGTATGTATGCGTATCTATCTATCTATCTATCATCTATCTTTCTAATTTAATCTGTGGGACAGAAAAATTGAGTAACTTGCCTAAGATAACACAATTCAAATGCAGCATGGACTTGTGAAATGATGATGAGTCTTGGAGTTAGAAGCACCATTAAAGAGCTAAAAAGGTGTCCAATATAGTTATCATGAAGTGAGTTCTGCTGGTTGTCTCAGTTGGTTAGATCAGTGGCTCTTAAAGTGTGGTCCAAGGATCCCTGGGGGTTCCAAAGACCCTTTCAGGAGCTCTGTGAAGTCATTTCTCTCCCAATATGTATCTGCATGAGGCTATGTACTTCATATACTTCAAACAAACAATGTATCACCACAAATTGAATGCAGAAACAGATATAAGAATCCAGTCATCTTCTACTAAGCTAGACATTTAAAAGATATGCTTAAATGTAAAACAGTGACATTTTTCTCACTAAATGCTATTTTTTCATAAAAAGTTAGTTATGATAACACGTAATAGATTTATCATTGTTTTAAAAGACTTTTAAAGTTCCAGTTTTCATTTCTAGTAAGGTAAATATTGATAGGTATAACCCATATAAAAAGAGCTCTTTGAGATTCTAATAATTTTTAAGAGTGTAAAGGGGTCCTAAGACCAAAAAGTTTGTGAACCACTGGGTCAGAGTCTGTTGTTGATGAAGACAAGAACCTGTCAAGGCAAGACCCAGCCAAGTTAGCAAAACCCAGGTTAGGTTCTGCTCGCCCTCAGGCTGGTGCTGTCCCTACACCCTCAGCAGCGCTCCCTGCCAAACTCAGTCCCACACTAACAGCCAGTGCCAAGTCCATTATGAGCAAAGGATTGGTTCAGAGTGCCCACTCTCGGGTCAGGCAACTCTGATTGGAGTCCTGGTTCTGCCAGTGGGGCATATCAGTAGCTACTCAGCTTCCCTTTGTGTAAAATGGGGATATAACAACTTCCTTGCAGTGTTATTGTAAGGCTCGAATGAAATCAATTTAGCACAGTGCCTGGTACATAGTAAACACTTAAGAAAATGCCTATTATTGTTAATAATATAATAGATAGCGCTTTTACTGAAAGCTTACTGTATGCCAAGCACTCATCTAAGTGCTTTTCATACATTAATCCACTTAATCCCAAGGCAATTAAGAACACTGGTAGGAGGTAGTTACTCTGCAGTTGCTGCTGCTATTGTGGTAGTGGTGGTGGTTTCCCAGGTCCCGCCTATGGGCAGAATAGTGAAGATTGGAGGGTTAGATAAATGTTTGTGGGTTTGATTTAACTTTGACATATAAGTGAGAGTATTAAGCGAGGAATCTGATCTTCCAGATGCCTCCGACTCCTGCCTCCTTCTTTATATAGCCACCCCAGGCCTATGGAGCCAAGTTGTAGGATCAAGAGTGACCCCTCAGGCCACATGGCCTTCAGCAAATGGGCAGGCCTTTTAAAGCAGTGTATGGGGAAGAGGGGACAGCAAAAGCCTCTGTCACCAGTGATATGAGTGATAAGTCAAAAAACCTACTTCATAGGTGCTCTACTTGGGATGTTATTCTCTGTCACTCATAGCCTACACACACACACACACACCACACACACACACACGCACGCCTTCAGCAAATTCACCTCCCATGCATATATGAACAGAAGAAATGAATGTGTTAAGGTCCTTGCCTCATGCGTGTTTTGAGGGTGTACCTCTAGGTAAACACGTATGCAAAGAGAAAGGACTGTGTGGAGTTATAGGATGCAGGGAGGGACTCTCTCCGCAGTTTTCCCTCTTCCATCCTGACTAATTAGCAAAGCTGCTATAACAAAATACGGGCTCGGGCTCCCGTCTCCTGTATCTTTCTTAGATCAGGTTCCCCCAGAGAACACCCTAGCTGGTCTAGGTCTACCCAACCAGTCAGGGGTGGGTTGGTAGTTCAGTTGCCGCTCATTGTCATGGAAACTGAGTGGCAGAGCAACGGGGAGCATGAATCTGGGGCTCCTGGCCAACCACTGATGTTCAAGGAGAGAAGAGGGGCAGGATCCCAGGCAGGGCTGAATCTCAGGACAAAGCTGGAGGGAAGGGAGGGAGGAGGATTTACTCTTTTCTACCAGTTTTCAACTGTGGGCACTAGGGCAAAGACCTCAGGATTATTCCAGTCTGGTGCTCTGGAATATAAGGTGGGTTCTTGCTAGAGACAGGTCTACCAGACAGAGTTCAAGAGTCTTGGGCCTGAATGATGTGGACTGAGACCCATCTGGACTAAGAGGATAAGGCAGGCTACTGTTCACCCTGATTAAGTTTACCACCCTCTCCATCAAGCTTTGGAGACCACATATTCCTGGATATGAGTGGAGAGAAGGAGGATGTGAGGGAGTCTTTTTTTGGTTTCTTTTTTATTTTTTGGAAGACAGAGAAAAGAGAGCCTCCAATGTGTACAGTGTGGACACTGCCTTGGCCTCCTCAGTTAGGTTACAGAATTCTGGGGGGGATTGAGGGAAATTCTAATTTCTCAGAAAATGACTTTGCAACCAAGGGAAGGGGCAGGAGAGGGTGATAAAGAATGACCAGGTAGAGAGGTTAGAAAAGGCCATCTCCCCTCTATGGTCAGAATATGAAGGTATGTTCAAAATCTGGAGCCCAAAAAAGCCCAGCAGAGAACTGGGGCAATTATCTAAATAATTCAGCACCAAACCCTTCGACCTCAGATTCCGTGCTTTTACCTGAATTTAATGGGTAACTGTCCCAGTGAGAGGAGAGACTGGTCCCTGGGGGCCAAGACTCAAATTGTGCAATTCCAGGACCCTGTCCAGCTGGGAGAATGAAATGAAAGGGACTGGGGGTTGGGGAAGGGTCTCAAGGTTTGGCCTCAAAGGTCTCTGGGCTCTGGGGTAGCAGAACAGACGAGAAGCCAGAGGCCCTCCATTTGGGGGCTTCTTTGACTGCTAGAGGGGGAAGGAGGGGGGAAGAGGGAATGAGGTGCGGGGGAGGGGCAGTCAGGAACAGATGCTTCCAGATCTAAAGAAATAATTTGAGGGGGAAAGGCAGGATCAAACGGAGGAAGACGAGGGGGAGGAGGGGGAAAAGGAAAGAGAACAAAGGTATAGTGGAGATTGGAGCCTCTTTGGTGGAGGAGAGATAAAGGGCTATCCGGGTGAGACGGCTAAACCAACATCTGCCCCGGGCTATAAAACCTTGTTCTATTTGCCGCTGGCCAAGGGGCCACTCTGGAGCGGTCAGATGGGCCCCTGAAGTGACCTGGACTGAAGGCTCAGCCAGGAACCTTTGAACCTCAGCTGTGCCTCCCAGGTTGTCACCCCTACCTTTTGGTTCCTCTTCTGCTTTCTCAGTTGGAGGGGAGTTTGAGGAGGAGCACTGGGGCTGGGGATTGTCCCGGCAGATTATTAGGAGATGACAGGGCAGAGGAGCAAGAATTCGAGGAAATATGGAGCACAGAAAGCAGCAGTAATGCGAGGCTTCCTTGAAACTGCCGAGCAAAGACAGACAGACAGACAGACAGAGCTGGAGGCAGTCACATTCCAAAATGGTTCAAAATCATCAGAGAGACTGAGTCCAAGAAGAGAGGTTTCCAGCTGGGGGCCCACATCTCCCCATCTCACCTCTGAGTCTGATCAGGCAGGATAAGGGTGAGGTGGGGGGCTGGAGAAGGGCAGCTAAAGGCAGGAGCAAATGCACATGGGGAATATTCCGTACCTCCCGCATTTTCTCCTCTCCCCAGCTTTCCTTTCCTCCAGCTAGAACTCAACCCTTGTTCTGTAACCTTAATTACTAAGGTCTGTTCCAGCTGAGTGGAAAGACTCCACATGTACAAAGTTACAAACACTGGGTTACCGCCCAAAGGGACAGAGTCACAAACAGGAGCCAGGCAATCAACGGAGGGGGGGTAACACCTCAGAACAAGAACAAACTGGTTGGGGGACATCTCCCAAGTGACTCATTCCCACACCCCCGTGGATAACCCAGCCCTGTCCCCGTCCATCAGATTGGAGAAGGTGCCGCCCCCTTTCGTAAGAGCCCTAATCCTAACTTGACATCCAGAAACAAAGGCCAGGGGAAGAGGGAGGCAATTCTCCCTAGGATTTGGGGTGGAGGTGGGGGGAGGACCCACTCTCTGCCTGGAATTCCTCTGATGGAGGAGACTGTGGGTTTGATGACTTGGATTCTTCAGAGTCACCAACTCCCGGCTTGGGAATGTTTACTACTAACTAGATCTCTCCTCTCCGTCCTTCCACACAGAAATCTTGAGAGGGTCCCATTTCCTGCTCTTGTAACTCAGAGAAAACTATCCTTTCATTTCTAGGAAATGAAATCTCCTTATTTGGCGGTGGGGAGTTGGTCGGTAGAGGAGCAATCGAGAGTCCGCTCCATTTTCCACGAAAAAATGGAAGGTGGAATAGGGGGAAGCAAAGGGAGCTTGGGCTCTAAAGGGCGAGTCCCCGGAGGTGGAGCGGAGTTCACCGCGCAGTGAACCCGCTCGGCCGGCCACGCAGCCCGAAGCCCCCGCCCCGCGCCCTATTGTCCTCCGTGCGAGCCCGGGGTCGTGACCCAGCTGAAGGCGACACCGCACCCACCCGGAGCGGACGCGGCGTGGAACCCGGAGGAGGAGCCGGGCCGCCGCCGGCCTCTCGCATCTCGCCCTTGCACCACGCTTTTGCCCGGGCTGGTCACATTTCGCCATCTTCCAGACCCTGGCCGCTGCGAGGAGGGGAGCTGGGACCACCCCCACTCCCCCACCCCCACCCCCACCCCGGCTCCGGCCCCGGCCCCGGCCCCGGCCCGCATGCAGGCAGTTGCTCTGTGCCCTGCTGTCTTACGCCCGGCTTCCTGGGAAGCCAGAGGCCAGGAGCGGGAACCTAGGGTTGGGCTGTTTGGCCATGCCTCAGATACGCTGTGATTTAGGGTTTCTCCGCCCAGAAGTTCAAATATACTTCCCGCTCCCAATCTCTGATGCTGGAAGAGAGGGTCAGAAAGGAGTGAGTAGAGGTGACACTTCTTTGGGCTGGATTCATAGCCCATCACCATCACCACTGGCAGCTAGCAGAGCGGATCCTACAGGACCCTACATCTTAGGGAATCTGGCAATTGCTGATGGGGACTGGAAATTTTAAATAGTCCCTTTCCATTTATTAGACTATGTAACCCTATTTACACTCAAACATACTCTGAGACCCTCCCTACCCATCGTTGTCTCCCCTGCCTCCTAGTTCATCAGCTAGCTGAGCCTGCAGGAAGCGGCAGGCTGGAAGACAGTGCTGCAGAGGACCTTACCCCTGCTTGCATGGTTGTGGGCTTGGCCTCTGGATGGATCCTGTGTTCAAAGAAGCTACAGAGCTGACACCAGAGAGAAGAGCAGGAAAATCCCGAGGCATAGAGGGAGAGCCAAGCCTGAGAAGAGGCTCCTGGACGTGGGGGGCAGTGAGCAGACCTTGTTTTCTCTCTGCTCCCCAAGTCCAAAGGGGATCTGAGCTCCTGGAGCCGCACAGATTTTAAGATGGCTGAGGGAGCCCTTCAGGTCTCCGGTTCAAACAGTGCACCCTACCATTTTTAATTCTCAAGAAGCAGCTAAAACTCGGACACTCAAAGCAGCCACACACTACAGGAGAAAAGTTGAAATGGGGCTAGCGAGATGGGATGCAGAAAAAGCAGGCTGAGGGGGGTGGTCAGTTCCATCAGAAAGATTGGTTACAGGCAAAGACTTTTTTTTTCTACTAAATCTCCCAAATGTTTATTTTGGGCCCCTACCCATCCAGATAAATCAAGCTAACAGATTAGGAAGTTCATAAAATTGTATTCTTAGGTAATGATATCCAGAGAGGTAATAAATATTCCCTCGGCACTGATGGCTGCTGGAGTTGGGGGTTCCTCCATCTCTTTTTCCAAGTCAGAGAAGGATTTCTTGAAAGGGGAACACTTTCATAAGAATTAGCTCTCCAAAAGTGGAGTGCCAGATAGAAGCTGTGGAAAACCATGAGAAGTGGCTTTGTGAACCACGCTCCCCCAGGACTGGGCAAAAAGCTGAGAAAAAGATGGTGAAATTGCCCCAGCACGCTGCTCCTCCCCATCATAGCACCCTCCATCTCAAGGACACCCTTCAGTCTCTTTAATCTCAGAAAAGCAGACAAACTGTGCCTAGCAGAGCGTACCCTGGCCCCAAGCTCCAGAGAACCCCTTAATTGTTTATCTTCCCTAGCACTCCCCCAAACGCACGCATATACATACATCTAACAGCAGGAAGATGTCTCTGGATTGCAATCCGCCCAGTCCATGCTCAAAAAAAAGCTGATGCACAGATTGCAGAGAAAACTTTGTAGGCAACTTCACACAAGTGGCAGTGAGAGGCCCTCAGAGAAACAAAGTTCCCCAGTCCTTCCCCCCAGGCTCACTTTTTCGACTCTCTCTCTCCTTTTTGAGCCAAGTTTCTTCACTCCTCAGGTACACGACTCTGCACAGAAACTCCATTCTTCCCAAGCAGAAGCCCTCTGCTCCTGATTGGATTTCCCGCCTTCCCTCCCCAAGACCGGGAGTTGAGATAAAAATTGAATCGCAAACAGAGATAGAGTTGAAACTGCTGTGCTCCTCGCCCCCGGAGCAGATCAGTGCTAACTACTTACACGTCAAGGGGATTTTTGACCTCTGGGGAATCTCCTGGTGCTTGGAGAGAAGGACCTTGGAAGACTGGTGTCGCCGTTTTCACCCCGTCTTCTTTTTACTTAGCCATTGGAGAGACACACAATACGCTAGCAGGCATTCATGCGCCTTGCCTCTCCCATTACTCGGGGCAAGAAATCCCCAGCCCTACAAAAGCAGTGGCATCCTATCTGGAGACCAGGGGCCGAGCAAGGGCTGGCTTGGGAGGGTCGGAGATGGGGGTGGGGGAGAGGTCAGAGGCGCTGCCGAATATAAAGGCAATGGGAGAGAAAATGCTGTGTCCTCCCCGTGAACCTGGGCTGCATCCTCCCCGCTCCCCCCCTGCCCCCCCACCCCCCGCCCCCCCAGCCTTTTCCCACTGCTCAACCCAACTTCAATAAAAGCTCTGGTCCTCACCTTCCCAGTGAGGCTGTAGCAGCATCCAGTAGACCAAGACAGCTGGAGCTAGGGGCCCTGGCCCAGGTCGGTCCCCACACCCAACATCCTACTCCTCCCCGCCAGCCTGATCGCATTCTGGGTGGCCAGGTCCAAGGCAAAGGAGAGTTTTCGGGAAAGAGGAGAGAATGGAGCTCACTGGAGGGAAGGCCAGAGGCCAAAATTTTCCAAAAATCAAATGTAAGAGGGTTTAGTTTTGTTTTATTTGTTACAAACTAGGGATGTCTGATGTTTCCCCTTTTCAGACCGAGAAGGACAGAGGGAGGAAGGACAGAGTGACCATGTGTGTATGTGTGGGAAGAAGAATTAAAAACAGAAGCCCCTAAAGAAGGAAAAATAAAAGAACTGTCCCAATCCTTTTATGCTGCTTTTCCGGAGCAAGAGCATGTCCCTTCAGCAAGTTCAGGAAGAAGCGTAAGACATAAAAGATAGTGAATTTTCCCCTCCTTGCTTTCACCTCTTCCACTTTAGGGAGGAGAGGGAATAAATTCCCCTGAAACCAAATGAGCAAAGTTAGGAAAGGACTATGGATCTTAATTTCCATTTTCCCCTCTCTTTCCATCTTAGCTTCCTTACAGGATTGGAAAGACACCCAGGTCCACCCCTCAGACCTTCCTTCCCTTCCCCCAAGCACAACTAGACCCCCTTTTCCTGCCCCAAAGTCAATTGCCTCAAGATGATGGGAGCCACAGTCAGATTTGGCCCCTAATTCACTTGATTACATAAAATCACTCCAGATGATTGTTGGCCCTGCTTCCTCACACTGTAGGCAGCTTGTTTTGCTGTCCCCAGGGCACCATTGAGGGAGGAGAAAGTAGACCTACAGGACTGATTCCCCCCAACACACACACACACACACACACACACACACACACACGCTAAGTACCAGCCAGCAAGTCATTCAAGAGGAAATAAATCCAAAGCACACCAAACAGATTTTCATAACTTGGTTCTTCTGTTGCCTATCGCTCCAGAATTTGGGGAGAGAGGACAGTGGTATCCATGTCTCCCCTACTTACCCCAGATACCTTCTCCCTCTCTCTTCTACTTCTGATAGCCCTCCATCCTGAAATTTGGTTAAACTGCCTGAGAAGCTCACCAACTACCCCCTCACCTTCTCCCAACGAACAAGCAAAAATTTGAGCAGGCCTTGCTCAGAGCCTGGTCCCCAGGACCAGAATTCTTTAGAGGCTTTGGCTTAAATTAATCATTCAGGTAATCCAGCTCAGTTTTTTGTTTGTTTGTTTGTCTTAGCCCCCAAGGAAACAATTAAAAAAAATTTTTTTTTACAACCAGGAAGCCTTGTTCTGCCTATCCCAAGCGCTGCAGGGACCTGGGAAGTTGTAGGAAGAGGGGTGGTCCCTGCCTTTCCCTGTGTCTTTTCTCAACACCTGGCAGGTCCATGATAAAAGTTAGGGGGAAAAAATAAAAGTGCTTCATTATCTCCAGGAATCAGGCTTTGAGGCCTACCCATGCAAGGGGGCCTCCCAGGCCTCTGGCCTCCACTTCACCCTTCTTTCCAAGTCTAAACAAACAGAGAAGCCATCCTGACAGGTCACTTTGCTGCTTTAGAGTCACCAGCTCAAAATGTTTCTTCTTTTAAGGAGAACAGGCATGTTGAGTGGGCATCTTCCTTAATCCCTTATTCCCAAAGAGCTTCCCAAAGATGAAAACTCTTCTTCCTCCCAACTCCCTAAACTTGCCTTCTAGTCTGCAAATTAGGCAGGCCTACTCATCAGAGAGAAAGGAGAAGAGAGCAGAAGGAAATAGACAAAAGAAGGCACTGTGCTAAACTCTAGAAAAGTGAGACACCCCCCCTTCCCAGCTCCACTCTAAGTACCCCCAGGAGAGTCTGGCCTCTGCAGACTCAGGGAGAAATTGGCCCTAATCTTCCACATCCCCTCTCCTGAGATCCTCTGCCCCAAACCTTTTGCTGGTTCTTCTAAGGACCTTGGGAAACTGGAGTTGAGAGTTAAGATTTGTGTGTTTGCTTAGAGTAAACTTCGGCAACTATATAGAGAAGGTGGGATGTTACCAGGTCAGAAGGAGGAGGGGGATAAAAAGAAACCATCAGACATTGACGTAAAACTAATTCACATCCACTGGTTTATTATTGATCACGGGGCATTTCACATCGACACTAAAATTCTTTATTGCAAGTTTTACAATAATCAAGTAAATTCAGTCCAAAAACACAATAACCACGATGGGGGGATGAGGGGTATTCTACCTATAGACTGCCTCTCTGAACTGAAAGTTCATTTTTATTTTCTTTTGGCTCCTCAAACTGAACAGCTCTGAGAGGCTCTCCAGATGCATTTAGCTTTGTCTGCTGTCTTCCCCCCTCTCCTCCCAGCTCCCCCCAACAATAATACAAAAGAACTTCATAGCTTTGTTCTCCTTAAAATGACTTCCCCCTCACTAACCTCCCCTGGTGCATTTTCAATGCAAAAGGCCTAAGGAAAGAGCGGGGAAGGAGGAGGAGGAGAAAGCAGAAGGAGGAGAATTGGCTTAAAAATCTCTTTCCTTTTTTCTTTTCCTCATTTCCCCTGAAACGCACCTAAACCAGACCATCGTACCTTGCAATATATAATTTTTGCAGCTTTTTTTCCTTAAAAAATAAATAACCCCCCAAAATGGCCTTAAAAAAAAAACCCAGCAGGTACCATGCTAAGACAACATCACATGCTTAAAAGGGTCCTTAACAGTGGAAAGGAGAGAAGGGCAGGGGACTTGTTTGTTTATCTGTTTTGTCTGTTTGGAAATGACAAGGGATAAGGTGGGAGGAAGAGAGAAAAGAACCAAAATATATATATATATATTAAATTCTATAAATAAGAGTCAATTTGTGTGTGAGGGGAGGATGGGGGCCTGGGGTGGGGGCAGGATGTGAGTTATGTTTTATAACCTGGTAATGTCCTCTGCCCGTTGCTGCTCCGGTGGCGTGGCGCTCTGGGAGTGGTCTTCAGAAGTGCCCGGGGTGGCTGCCGAGAGGGTGCTGGGCACAGCGCCCGCCGGGGGCGCTGACCTGACTTTGGTGTTGGGGAGTCGGTGGTCCTTCTTCCATTTCATGCGACGGTTTTGGAACCAGATTTTGATCTGCCTCTCAGAGAGGCACAGCGAGTGGGCGATCTCGATCCTTCTCCTTCGGGTCAGGTAGCGATTGTAATGAAACTCTTTCTCTAATTCCAGGACTTGCTGCCGGGTGTAGGCTGTCCTCGAGCGCTTGGGTTCCCCTCCGTTATAATTGGGGTTCACTGGGGGAGGGGGAGGGGAAAAGCAAATAGTGGGGTTCAAAGGCAGCAGGCTCCCTGCCCCCCACCCTCACCCCATCCTCAGCTCTGTTGTAACAGGAGGAGAGGGGTGGTGGAAATAAAGTCATCAAGCTAAAGGGGTTATAAAGAAGTTGAAGGGAGCTGGAGACTTTGTAGTGTAATAAGAGGGGAATCCTCATTGTAACGACACTGAATTATTTATGCGCCCTTAGAAAGCGAGCATAGTTTTCACACATACATAACAGATCGTAGCACATGGCTCGGACTGCCCAGAGTAGCTAAGCCATAAAATTTATGGGGGATGTAATTACCCATTCTCGCTCGTAAATCCAGTTCAATTGTGCTAACCCAGAGTCGCTCCTGGAGAGAGAGGGGGAAGGAGAGAAAGGAGGACGGGGGCCGGAGGGGGCCGAGGAGGGTGGGAAGCGCTGGGGAAGAGGGGAGGGAGGGGGAGAGCAAAAAGCAAAGTTGCCTACCCGTGCTAACGTGGATTTTTTTCATCCATGGGTAGACTATGGGTTGCTTGCTGGCGGCGCTGGAGGGATGGTCAGGGGCTGGCTGGCTGCAGGCTGGCGGGGCTGGGGACGGGGAGGCGGAGGCGCCTGAGAGAGGCGCCGGCTCGCAGAGCGGCTGTGATTTCTCGGGGTGGTGGTGGCCCGCCTGGGCCGGGCCGTGGCCTCGCGAATTGCCCGGCCCCTGGAGACTGGTGCAGCTATACTGGCGCTCAGGGTAGCTAGGGCGCGGAGGCGGTGGTGGGTACAGCTCCTGGTGGTGATGCTGGAATCCCGATTCCCTGGTCCGGCCGTAATATTCCGGACTGTGTTCAGGGATGTAGCTATTTTGCGAATATTCTTCGCATGGAGGAAATTTCGGATCGATGTAGTTAGAGTCCATCAAATACGAGCTCATGATCATTAATTTCTGGAGTGGAAAATAATTTTTCTCGCTTTGTCGTTTTTCTGCTCCATAAAGCCCTCCTACTAGCTAGCGACCCTGTAAAGTTACTTTCACCATGTGACTCCGCCGGCCAATCACACGGAGCAACCCAGTCCCCGGATAAGGAACCGAATCGCTTTATTCAAAATGTATCCAATTTTTTTTGTGCGTGTGGTGGTGGTGGTGCTGGGGTGGGGGGGGTGGCTGTGATGTGGGGTTAGCTGGCAGGGGCTGCGGTGCCCCCAATGCACACCCCGCCGACTGACAACCCTCCCCTGCAAAAGGAGATGGGAAGCCCCCAGCTCCCTTCCAAAGCCTGGGCATTGGGGGGCTGTCGGGAGGCTGTGATTCAGCCCCCTCCCAGGGTCTCCCCTTGGGCCTCCGGTGGGCCCCTCGGGCTTCGGCTCCCGAGCTTTTCTAGAGGTCTCCATTCATGGCGATCCTGTCTCAGTCTGCGTAGGGCACCGTGGCAGCGCCCCTCTTTCGCAGGAAGAGGAAGTTGAATGAGGACTGGAGTGGAGGTTGGATGGGGAGAGGCCCAGGCTGAGCCCAGGAAGCTGGTGAGCCTGGGATGCCCCCCATCCAAGGAGACCGGAGTCCAGCCCCCTTCCCCATACACACTCACCCAACCCTCTGGCCATGGGGCCGGCGAGGCAGGGTCCCAGCTGGACAGGGCAGGTAGAGGCAGCGGGATGCAAATGATTCTGACGTCATTTCTGGAGGTCTGGGGGTTGAGCCCCCGCTGAAGAGAGACAGGAAGTGGTTGGCAAAAGCAAAGTTCAGAAGCCTTGCCCTCCCCGAGTACCCACTAACCCTCCCTTCCCAGCCCAGAGCAGAGCATCTCTCCTGCTGGCCGCTGTTTCCACTCTCCATTCCGTCTGGCCTGCTGCTTTCTGACAACTGTCTCCAAGGCTGGTTCCCAAGGACCTGGAGCAGGGAGGAGAGCACTCTGCCAGGGGCCAGTGCCCTGGGATGGTGCCCAGCCAAGGCCCAGGGAGCTCTTCTTTCTCCATCCCCACAGAGGGCAGACCTAGCTAAGGGGGAGGCCTGCGTCTGTAGAGCCTGCTTCCGGCCAGGGATTGTATCCATGTAACACATGTGTTTACATGTAAACACGCATCCCCAAGGGCCAGCTCCAGGCCGCCTTCCAAAAGCTGAAGGGTGAGCTCACGAAGCTGGGGATGCTGGGCGGGACTTGGGGGTCTCCAGCCCATTCCTGCGCCCTCCCCTCTCCCTGCTACCCACCCACAGGAATACCCTGATGGTGGGGTGGCAGGGCCATGGAGGAGGGAGGGGGCAAGGAAGAGCTGCTTTCTGACACACACCCCCCTCAGCTAGGGGTGGCCACGTCTTGCACCAATTCCAATTAACTGATCCCATAACTCAGAGTTGAGGGGGGGTGGCAGAAGGGAGAGCCCAGGGAGGGAGCCGGGTCCCCTTGTTGCACTTGATAACAATTATAGTTTAAAATCATAGCTTGCCGGGGCTCGGCTATATTTTACTTGATAACAATAAAAGTGACACATAAAGTTAACTGTTTATGTTTTATTTATTAGACTAAATCTGCCAGCGGTGGTAGAAGCGCTTGCCTCGTCGCTACAGCTTTTATAGGGCTGTAAAACGTCATAAATCAGTCTCGAGGAATCGCCCGCACTCTTTGTGTCGGCGGCAGCGCAGGGCTGGCGGCCGCTGGCTGCCTGCTCCCTCCTTTCCACGAAAAGTCGTAATGTGATTTTTTTCCCTCTGATTTTATTATTATGATCGCCGCTGTGATTAGTCAATCTACCTTTAATTCGCCGCCCTACGCTGCCTCCTCCCAACCCAGCCTGGTTGACACTTGAATAAGTACCTTTTAAAACGGCATAACAACTATTTGAGGGTTTAATTAGAACATCTGCAATTAAGGGAATGAGGAGGGGAAAGGGAAAAAAAATAAAACCCTTGTGAGAGGGGAGGCTGAAGGCGGGAGATTCCCAATCTGTCTCTCACCACCTTTGGGATGTCAGAGAGGGTCCCCACTTCCAAATTAGGGCTCACCCTGAGGGCTGGAATGAGAGCTGGGCCACAGCCGGTGCCCAGAGGGACTGATTCGCCCTGCCTGGGCCCCTGGCTGCCTTCCCTTCTGCAATGCTCAAGCCCCCCACACTCACCCCAGGCTCACCAAGAGCCAGTGCTTGGGGGTCCCTGGATACCCTCTCCCCAAGAGGTCAGTGCCCGGCCCCTGCCACCAGATGGGTGCGAGAACCGGAATTCCCTGGAGGTTGACCATCTCTTAGAAGAGGTTCTCAGATTTCCAAAGTTGGTTGAGAACTCCTGCCCACTCCTGTCCGGGACCCTCTGCGTGTGAAGGCTGGCTGGTTTGGCTGGAAGAGGAGCTTGAGACTGTGAGAAGGGGAAGGCTGCTGCTTGGTTGACAGTGATTTGGAGTGCGTGAGGGTTTTATTATTGGTGGGAGGGGGGTAGGTTAATTATAAGTTGTTGGAAGTGGCAGAGGGAAACCAATGCTGACTGCTGATCTACATAAAAATTCTGAACCCAGCCCCAGACTGCTGCCTGGGGAGAGGCAAAGCTCCTGAGAGCTCAGGTAGGGTGGGAGGAAGGCTGCTGAAGGAGAAAGCTTTCCAGCTCCACCCCCATCCTCCCTTCTAGGCCTGCACCTGGATCAGGCTGCCCCACCTCATCCTGGCAGGGAATAATCTCTGCTCCACCTGGCTCCCCTCCTCCCAGTCCTCACATTCACCTTCTACCAGCCCTGCCCCCACCTCAGCTCGCTTTTCTTCCATCTCTTCACCCTCTTGGGCTTATTAGGGAGTCCTTCCCAAGGCATTGCACATCTTACACCACCACTCCCCAGGATTCTGAGCTCCTGCAGGTGGGTCGAGGGAACGGGAGCAGGAAACCCACTTCGGGCCAGTATGTGTAAGTAGATCCAGAGAGTTCAGATGCCTCCAACCACATGTCAAATCCGTCTTTGGTTATTACTGCTAACAAATATATATGCATTCATACTATTCATATTTATTAATGTATTAAATGCCTTCTTATGCAGCCATAAATCTGTGGAGTTTTCATTCCAGGTTTTCACAGCTAATTCGATATGCACATCCAGAAAGTGAAATCTGGGAGATTCCCCCAAGTATGCCCACACTTATCTACATCATTTACCAAAACCCTCTCTTTGGGCTCCTATATCTTAATAGCAAGAAAGTTGCCTATGGGGAAAATAGCAAGCCAGACTCTACCACACACACACATAAGAACATTTTCACCAGGATATTATTGCAAGCACAGAAATAAGATCCCTTCGGAGGGCTTCTGTACTTAGCACTGGCTTAACGGGTTGGGGAGGGGGGCAATAAAGTGGTTCTTGCCCGTGATGAATCCTTGTATCTCCTTTTGTGCTTTGCCCTCCCGTCTCCTCAGCCCAGGGATCTCCAACCCCTGCTCTGCCCTCCACCTCTCTCTGCCCCAATTTTATTTTTTATTTTTTCTGATCACCTTTTGCCAGCCTCTAAGCAATCACTGTCTGAAAGCCCCCCTCACCCCATATCCTTTCTAAATCTTGATCTGGTGTCTCTTTCGGAAACATGTTTCAGTACAAAGCGCTTTCCTTCTGACACCGCTGAAGAAAAATATGTGTCCATTGTGTGCAAGGCCTTATTGTGCCCGGATTACCATACTGACCGTTGGATAACCCATATTCCTCCCCTCCCCGGTAACAAGCTGCCGGCTGAGAGACCTCAGCGGCTCCACTGATTCTGCGATGCCTTAAAATCTCACCTCTCAGAATCCCTGGATTTTCCTAGGGAGAAAAATAAGTGGGAGAACCAACTCAGGACTTGGAGGGCAAAGAGAAGGAAAATGAGGGTCATTCCATTCCCCACTCTCAGAAGTGCAGGATGTGGGTGTGTGCGGGTGCGTGCGCCCGTGTGTGTATGTGGTTTTTGTTGTTGTTTTAGAGATTAAAAATTGCAACATGTCTCTTTCTTCTTCCTCAAATAAATTGACTTTTAGATGGTATACAATCAAGTAATTCATTTCATTTTTATTTTTTCTCTGAGCAACTTGAAAACCCCAAACTAAAGCAAGGCTCCCATCTTTCCCCCTGTGTGTGTATATGTATATATGTATGTGTTTTGTCCCTTTCTAATGCCAGCAGGCAGGGCTAATGTATGCAAAAGAATATGCAAATGCTTAATTGATTTTTTCTTAAATCTCTTGTCAGTAAAAGTAATGAATTGGTCTAAAATGATTTTAATAACCCAGAAGTGTCACCAGAAAATACTCAACCTTTTTTTTTCTCCTGGAATCGCTTATAGTCTCAAAAAAAAAAAAAAAAAGCAATCATGGAATGTTAATTTGCCCCCCTTTAAATATTAAAGATGAATCTCTCTTGTTTGTTCGGAGACCATAGGCAAGGTCCTCTCATGGATTTCCCCCTCCTTGCTTTGCCTTCCTTGGAATTCAATTTTCCTCAAATCTCGTTTAAAGTGGCTTTTTAAAAAGTGGCTGCATTTTAATATTGGTTAGACAGAGTGACCTGCATTTCACCTCGGGTGTTTGACTTGTTCCAATAGGTCACTGCCATGGGGTTATTGATGGGGAAACTCCATTGAAATTTGTCTCTTCGCAAATGGCCTTTAGATCTTCCAGCGAGTTCAATAACTAGTTATAATGTGGAAGGGGAAAAAATGAAGGCCCTGGGCTAACGAATTTGATGTTTCATTTTTATGCTGGAGAAATTGTTAGTTAGAGGTTGGGTTCCCCACCCCCTTCCTTGCCCATCCTGGCCTCACTGACTCTTGTCAAGTGAGGCCCCCACTCTTGTCCAAGGCTGCTGGATTGTATCCCCTTTAAAATTGGGGTTGGGGTGTCCCTTTCTCCCTTTGATGCAAGCTTTAATTCTTCTTTTTGTTGTTGTTGTTGTTGAAAATTCTGACTTATGGCTGCAGGAAGCTTGCGCTGCTGAAGATTTGTAACCTGAACTTTCCTGTTAGAGAGGGAAAGGACTTTTACTTTTAAAGCTCTCTAAATGTGGTTTTGAAAGATCTAGGAATTAGGCTGGCTTAGGGGAGCTTACGGAGAGCTCCCTGACCTGGTGCTCCCAGAATTAAGAAGCCGATAGGAAGGTGGGATCCCTTTTGGGAGCTGATGAGGGCATCTCAACATGCTCTTGGCCTCTGAGCTGCCAGAGACCCATGGGATCAGACACCCAGGACCAAGGAAGGCAGAGACTGGGAAAGGCTAAGGATAGAGGGAGAATTCCAATATAGCAGGCAAGAGAATCCTGGGTCTCCTCCAGGGTCAGAGACAGAAGTCATGGGGACTTGGCCCGGTAACTGCTTGCTGAACTTCCTAAGAAGGGTGCCCGGCAAGAGCCCAGTGCCCAAAGATGATGTATTTTACTGAACTGGAGAGAGCAGAGGAAAATGATGGGGGGAGTTGAAGAGTTTATAAGGTTTCCCCTTTTTTTCTGGAGTTCTTAAGGAGTGGGAGAGGAAAGGGCAGGGAAAGGGAGGAAAGGTCTTCATTTTATTCGCCCCAATCACACCCAAGTTGGGGAGCCGGTGACTTCTCCAGAGAAGCCTCTGTGAGAAAGGGCTGTGGAGAGCTCGTTCTCTCCAGGCTGACCCAGCCATACCCGATCATTACCATCATTAACTTCAGTAATAACAAGAACATCATTCCCTCAAAAACAGAGCTCCCTGCGTGCCTTATTTTTTTCCTCCAGGAACTGCTCCTTCTCTCTCCCTGCCCAAAGGGGTCCAGTTAGCTCAGGCCCAAGTTTCCCCTTAATAAGCCCACTCACCTCCCTTCCAAACCTGGATCCCTAGATGAGAGTCATTCCAAAGGCAAGCCTTGATCCCTGGGGTGAGGGAAGCCAGTCCGAAGGCAACATGTAAGTGCCTGAAACTAGGCTGCCACTTCCCTCTATCCCCTTAAACCCAGAGGCAACGTCTTGGTGCCACTTGCGCTCTCAGACAAACCTGCCTGGACAGATCGGGGCACCCCAGGGATCACCACACGCCACAACCCCATGAAAATGGGGGAGCCCGGGAAGGGCCCATCGGGCGGCTTCAGGGTCCGGCCTGCAAGAGGACACACAGCCTGCTCTTTCCAGCCAAGCGGGAATCAATAGCGATCTGCTATAAACTTCCCCGCAGCCCCTCCGCGCTCCGGCCGCGGCGGGAGAGCCCCATCCTCAGGCCGCTCGCCCACCTCGGCCCGCACCTTGGCCGCCTCCTCCGAACCCCGGACCCCCAAGCTCGGGCCTCGCCCTCTCCCCGTTTTAATTACGTGATTGATTTTCGCTTTGGCCGCGTCGGGACGCCTCTGCCTCCGACTGTTTAAATCTTTCGGCTCCCTGTTGTGCATTTCCGAGTCCTCCTGATGGGCTGTAATTTAGAGACTGGCCCTCGGGCGGCTGGGTCCGGGTCCGGGCTACGGCCTCGCCCTACACTCCAACGAAATGGTCCTCCCGGGCTATGCGGCGCGGCCCGCTCTGCAGCCGCCTCACCGCGCGGGGCTCCCACACCGTGCTCCTGCCCATCCGCCTTGCTGAATTATTTTGTGCTCCGTTATTCTCTGATAGAAAAATGTTCCGCGTTGGAGTTAGCACTCCATGCCTGGGCTCGGAGCCGGGCTGCTCAGCGTTTTTGTTTTCTCTTCACCCGAATGAGGTGTGTATGTATGGGAAGGTCGGGATCGAGACCCCGGGAAGCACGACGCCCGGCTCCAGGCTCGGCGGGCAGCTCCATACGCTTCCCCCAAAGACCCGGGCCCGCCGGCGGCCCTGAAGCGCCGGGAGAAGCGAATTCGGCCGCAACTTTCCACCACTTCGGCGCGAGTGGGACCGCAGGGCCGGCGGCCCCCAGCCCACAGTTGGCCGTTGGGTCTGATTTTGCTCCCCAGCCCCAGATAGAGGCCCCATCACCCCGGCAGCCCCAGCGGGCACCGGAGCAGCCTCTGGGAAGTGGCCGCGGTCCCACACCGGAGGGACCGAAGGTGAGGAGAAGTAAGGGAAGGAGGGGAGGCACTTCCACGGACGGGAAGACTAGATGCGGGGTGCGGAGAGGACAGGGAAGACGTGAAATTTTAAAAGGGAGCCCCTTCTCCCACCGTGGCTGACCTTCCCTTTCTCTCCTCCGGAAGAAAAAAAAAATCCCTCTTTTTCCTCCCTAAACCGCTGGTCTCCCGCTTAATCTCTCATCTATTTACAACTAATAAACACTTCTCTGATTATTTCCCCATGTCCTGTTCGTTCTTTGATCCTTTTCAATGAGGCGAGCTCTGAGTTACTATTAGCACTATTTTATGATTCTGCTTTTCCCTCAGGGAGAGGAGGGAGCTGGGAATGTCTTTCTCAGTGGGGAAGAAGTTCAGTGAAACGTGAGTTGGTCACAACCTTCTCCCTGTCCCCCCCCCACCTGCAACACCCCAGCCCCAGCTCCCTCAGACCCTCTCCCCCCACCCCTTCCCGCAGAAATGTTGCCGGGTAAATAAGAGTCCGCCTGCCTGGCTATTAGGATTCTGGAGACGTTGGCATCTGTAGCAATCATTAGTCAAAGCCGCGCAAGCCAAAGGAGCCGAGGAGTTGGACAGAAAAAATCTTGGAAATGATATACAGGAGCCGCGGAGGCATCAATCCCGGCCGATAAGAGCTCGGCTGCCGGGAGTGAGGCGGCCGCTTAATTGGGCCCTGGGCACCAAGAACAATTGGGGAGGGGGCATCTATGGGTCGGGCAGTGACTCTGGCACCACTTGGGCACCCTACAAAAATAGTGGGGGACTTGAACGCTCTTTTCCCCAAATTTCAAAGGCCCAGTTGGCGTGGGGGGACAACGCCTCCGTCAGCCTCTCCACCCTGGGAGCCAAGGGGAGCGGAGCTAGAGGGCTCTTCCCTTCTCTCTCCCTTCTTAGTGGCTGTCTTGGGAGGTGCTGCAGGTTGGGGAGCCTGGACTGGGATTTCAGGTCACAGGGACAGCCTGGAGGGGGCTGTGGTCCCTAGAGCAGGTTTTCGGAGGCAAATAATTCATTTGGACTCAGCCTTGGAGATAGCAACAGAATCACTCCCTTTAATAAGCAAAACAGCCCAAAGATATTTGTCCCCTATCCCCACTCACCTGATATCTTTATTGACACATAGATAGAGAGACAGAGAGATGCAGTAAGTTTCAGTCCTTCTAGAGGGAGATCTATGCCCCTACATATAGATACAGGCATTATGGAACCATCTCTAAACACACTTTCAAATATTTAAGTTTGCAGCAAAACTGCAAAGACTATAAAGATCTCCAAATATGTAGCTTCAATATGTAGCTATTTTATGAGTTGGGACTTTTGCATAAATCTAGATAAAATTTTCAAAATAGAGATTGAGCAGCACACGCAGAGTTCTTTCCAACGGAGGGAAAAAACTCACCAATTATTCATCCAGATATTTAGGGAGAGCTATACCAATACATCCCAGCTTATACATCCAACACTATAGAGAGATTGGTAACGTGCACACAGGAATTTGACAGAGGGCTGTTACATTCACTGTGGATCTATAAATCTAAATATCTATAAATCTGCATTTAAATGTGGAGTAGAGAGGGATGTAAAACATACATCCTGTTATACGCAGGGCAATCTATAAATACATTTTCACGTATACAGCTATGGGATTGCTCAGCTCTCTGTAAAGACACGTGTATTTGCATCGAGTCTTAGGAATGAGGGAGATTCTCTGATGCTTGTGGGTTTGGGATGCCCCAGCCCAGACTTCTCTGGGAAATAAATGAGAGTAAACGGAAGCCTGTGCAAGTAAGTGCTAAGAGGGCCCAGGGACTCATATAATCTATGGCCTTATTTCCAGCATATGGGGCATCTCTCTGGCGATGGATAGGAGCCCTGACAACTGGGCCTGAAAGCATCCTGACTTGATGTAGCCCGAACTGAGACAGAGGTAGAGGACTCTTTACTTCTTTTCCCTTTAGCTCCCTAACCCAAAGCTGGGGGACAGATCCATGGGAAGCTGGGGTGTCTTTAGGAGGGGAAGGCTCATTAACATTACAAAATGGAGCCATTTAGGTAAAATATGATTTTTTTTTTTTTTGCAACAGCTTGGTTAGAGAGAAATGTGAGAAAGCTGTGGGCTTTCACACACAACCCTGCACCCATCTTAATTACATAAAACCCAGTCACTGACTGCAGAGAGTTTCCTCCATTCATACAATGCTAGATGGGGTCGTCTATATGCTCCCCTCCCATCCCCTCTCTTCATGAGCTCTCTCTTACACACCTGAATTCTCACCCTGTCAAGAAGGGGTTTTGGGCTCAGGAAAGACATCACAGGGAGACAGTGGCCCCATAAGAGAGTAGAGCCCCCAGGAGTCATGGTATCTACCACCAGGCTCAGAAGCTGATTGCTTTCCATGTTAGTTCCTTTTTAACTAAGAGGTTGGGGGAACCAAGGTCTGTGTGGGCAAAAGAAAATAAAAGATGGCATGATTTTTAAATCTGGAGTTTTAAGGGGGAAAAATCACCAATGAGCCCTTTTCTTATTGGAGGCAGAGGATTTGGGGGGCCCTGGACTTCCTTTGAATTTTCTGCTTTGGTTTACTGGGGAAAGGGAGGTAAGGAGGGCCCCAGGTGGGCTTGGAGAAGTGCAATCCAATCTAGTTGGCCAGCTTGGGGGAGAGTGATTTACAAAGCAAAAGCTCAAATGCTACTTCCTGAGAAGTCACCAGATCAAAACAGCCTCCTCTAGGCTTTATGACCCCATCTCTACTCCCAACAGGAAAAGCACCTTCAATAAAACCTCAGCCCACGCCCCCATCCTCCACCCAGAGGAGGGGGAGAGACACAATCTAAAATGAGGGACCTGACCCTTACTCGCTTCACACACACACACACACACACACACACACACACACTGGGTTTTCCAGCCAGAAAGTTGACTTTTTAAAGAAGTATTTACTAGACAAAAATTTTCTCCACTATCTGAGCAGAGAAGCAGCCCTGAGATATTTGGAGTTGAGCCTGAAGAGCAGATTTGATCAGATAAGGATCTGGCCTCATAGTCCCACATTACCTTCCAACCCCCTACAACTCAACAGGCCAACAGGACACTAAAGGTCACCAAGAGCCTGGCTGACCCCATCTGTGGGGGCTGCTCCAGGGGGTTGGTTTTCCGGGGAGGCAGAAGGGAAGAAACTTAACAGATGCCTAGGGCTCGAGGGCATGAGTGGGGAGGGGAGGACAAATGGTCTTCAGGCTGGGCTGATGGGAAGAATCATGGGCTACTGGGAAGTTAGTTTAAGGCTGGTTTACTGTGTCCAGCCTGGGCTTCAGACCTCTTTCATACCCACTTGGACACATACATATACTCTGTCTGTTCAGGTGTGGTGTTCTGGGCTGGGGGCTGAGAGAACTGGGGATCTTTCAAGGGCAGAACCCAGCCTCCTCTACCTCTCTGAGAGCTGTGGCACATGCAGAGCTGAAGGGATCCCAGGGAACTGAGCCCACACATTCCACACCCCCCTCCTAATATGGGGCTGCAGATCATGGCACTTTCTATGCACTTGTGTCAGGTGTAGAGAAGTAGCCTCCGTCCTGCACCGGCTCCGCAGCATGCCCAGAGCCTTCTGGTCCACCTCTCATTCTAGCTTCTAAGGCCTGGTCATCAGAGGCTGAACAAGGTCCTGGATAACCTAGCCCAACTTCCCTAAGTCCCAAATTTCATCTCCTTCCCACCCCCACCCCCACACAGTGAATCTTCCTAGGAGTGGGAGAAGAAAATGGATCCCAGGGTTCTTCTGTAGGACTCAAGGACAAAGAGATCTCTATCACCTCAGTTCCTCAGTCCAGACTCCTTGGGCTCCTGGGACCCCATCAAAGCAGTGAAGGGAGGTATCACAACAGACCCACCATTCTGGGTTACAAAGACCCGACAAAACGGATGTGATTTTCTTGGCCCTCTAACAGCTAGCCTCTTCATTAAATTGAACCTCAAAAAGCCAAAAAGCCCTAGCTTGGGGTCCTGAATCCAGATTCTGTCCCTTCTCCACCTCTAAGGGCTCCAGGGTCTCCAATCCCACTGAGGAGGAGGCTCAGAGCAGTGCCTGTCTCTCCAGGAAAGGAAAGCACAGAATTAAAGCCCAGGACAATGATGTTTCAGCTCAGAAACTCAGCCCACAGCAATTACACAAAGAGAGTGAGAGTCAAAGACACAGATAAAGTTGACCTGGATATTAAGAGGGGCTGAGGCAATAAAATCTCTCTTCCCAGTGCCTGCTTAGAATGAGCCAACACTCCTGCCCTTTCTTTCCTTACTTTCCTAGAGTCTGGAAACTCCAGCATGAGATATCCACATAGAGATGAGGATTGGTCTCAGGCAAGACTACCACACCATCTACCAGGGAAAGATAAGTTTGTGTGCTCTAATAATTCATGATAGAGGTCAATGGAGTGGTGGGATTGAAGGTGACTTGGGAAGTGGGGGCTCAATGGTTTCTGAGAAGAGCTGCCCTCCCTCTGGCTTCTCATTCTAATCCTTCCCACCTGACCTGTGGCATTGGCCCCAAATCAGCCCCACCCAGAAGGCAAACTGACAGGGGAGTGCTGACAAAGCCCAGCTCAATCTGGGCTATCCCTTGACACCCCCAGAGGAGGGCTTAGAGGTCTGGGTGGCACAGCCCATCAGAACTCTTGCTCCTCAGTCAGTTCAAGGAGGGCACGAGTTCAGGAGGAGGAGGAGAAGGGGAGGGGAGGGGAGGGGAACTCAACCAGAAAATTAACCCTGGAACAAAGCCTTGGAGACTGGGGGATGGGGGTGGGGGGAGAAATGCCTGGGTCTGGACCTGAAAGTCAAGTGTTCAGGAGACATGAGGACAAGCACTCCTGCCATGCATGCACATTCTCTGTGCCATCAGATGGTCTTGCTCAGAAATAGTTTATCAGCCATTGCTTGTTCTGACCTAACCCATGTATAAACACAAACACCAAAATCCACACCTTCAGTGGCTGTGTCCTTTGATAACCATTGGCCAGGACAAAGGATCATTTTCATCATCATCATCGTATCTTGTTAGAAGAATGGAAAGGAAGGGGACTTAAATCCATCACCCGTTTAGTATGGGGGCAGGGAGGGGGAAGGGTCCTGGTTTTCTGTGCTGATTCCCTTTTCCAGAATGCTTCTTTCAACTGACTTGAAGTTATTCAACAAACTAAAGGTACCAAATACAACTTTCAAAAAGTCTCCCTTCCCTTTTGCTCCCTTCCCCAACCATGCCAGAGACACTTTGATAAAGCTAATGGCTTCTGGAGCATTTCCAGAAAGATAAATCAAAAGAGGTCTCTTCTAATCACGCCACCTGTCCCCAAGAGGATCAGAAGAGAATGAAAACGAAAAGGTGTGCAAGGTAAGTGTATAGGGAATAATCATAGAATTTGAATTCAGGGCTGCAGTTTGTATCCACACCCACTGTACAGCCTAATCTAGAGTGCATTATCTATAAAGTCCAGGGAATTGGGTAAGATCACACAGGAGAACATGAGAATAATACAGAGGATGCCCCACAACCTCAGATCCCAGTACAGTTGAGACTGATCTCGAAGTATAACTTTGTTAGAACTGGAGGACAAAAGCCAAAGACTCCCCAGAGCTGGTTCAGGGACAGAGGAAGAGGGCTAGAATATTCTCAGCATCACTTATCCCCTTCACATCAGCGACATGGAGGACCCAAGAACTAAAGAGGGTTGTGGGGAGAGAGGAAGAGGAGTGTGGGGAAGGCCGAAACTGAGACCCCAGTACTTTTTGGCTGATTGGTTGCTAAAGGCCATGTGACCCTGCTTAGCGCATTTCTGATTGGTTGCTTGACCTCTTCTAGGGTTAAAGACCTAGGAACAAAATTAAAAGCTTTCCGGGTTAGTTGGGGCACCTTGGCACCTGATGGACCGCCCATCCGCCTACTCCAGAGAAACCTCAAATTCCAGAATGGGGGAGGGGTGGGAAAACCAAGAATCTCAAGGCCCGTTTGTATTTGTACTACTGCCATTTGTATTAGTCCTACAAAACAGCAAAATAAATAAATAAATAAATAAACCCACCACCACAACAAAACAACAAACAACAAACAACAACAACAACGCCGTGGCAAATTATCTGCGAGGAAAGACAGTCTGCAATTACTGCGGTGGGAAGAAGGGGTGATATTTACATGGAACTTTTGAGCCTAAGAAACAGGAAAAGGGGGCGAGGGAGTCATAGAAACCCTCCGAGAGACGCTGTGTAAATCTGTAAAACAGAAACACACTCACTCACCCTGCTACACAGAGCTGAAGGGATTGGGACTGAGATCTGGCCAGGAGTGGGGGAAGGCAGCGAGTCTTGCCTGGGTGTGGGACTTTGGCCCTGGTTAAATTCTTGATTGAAGACCATTAGATTCGCTCCCCCAGACCCAAGGGAGGCTGGAGGGAGGGGGGGAGTCAAGTTATAGACCAAGGGAAACTCCCATCTCCCTGCTGCTTGGATGGAAAGTTTCCAAAAATCCTCCAAATCAGACTGGGAGGGAGGGGTAGAGTCGGGGAGGGCCCGTAATGAGAATGGGAGAACACGAGAGTTAATTCTCCAATGAGTTACTGGGAAGAGTCCGCTGGGATCCTAACGCTTCTCCAGAAAATAAAGGGGTGGGAGGCTGGAGGGGGAGGCGGGTGGTGAGGGACTGAGGCCCGGGAGGGAAGGCTTTGGAGAGTTCTCCACCTGGGAGCCCCCCATCCCCCGCTCTTCAGCTCCTCACGCATGCGACAGTCCCCTAGAGCGAGGGATGGGGCTCCAGCTCTGACACCAGGTGTCCCTGGGTCTCTGTCCCCCATCACCCTGCCAGAGTCTGCCTGGGCTCCCTGCCTCTGCCTGATTCCTGTTTCTTTCTCAGTCTTTTGGGCGACAGGGGCACGGTAACAGCGTCCTCCTCCTGTCCCCCAACTGCACCTCTCCACCCAGTGGGCGCCCAGAGCCCCTTGCCCCCAAAGCATTCCCTCCCCCTCTGCTCTGGCTCACCCCCTCGCTCCCCTCCCCCTTTCCCCTGGCCTAGATGCCTTGCCCTCTAAGGACCCACTTCCCACTCTGCTTTGGAATCCCTGGCCCCTTCAGAGAACCTGCGTTCCTATGTTGTCATTTTCTTGGTTTAGCTCCCAGTGAAGCACGGGCAGGTGAACACTACGTGTCCTCCACACCTGCGTGTGGAGGACACGTGCCTCCGTGCCCAACGCCTCTGCTGTTCCTTCCTAGAAACCTGAAGGGAGTCCCAGCCTGAGATTGGCCCCAGGGCACCATGCCCATATTGGGTCCTGAGGGCTCCATCGCCCAGAGGCCACTCTCTCCTCGGGGCTAGGGGACTTTCCTGGCCAGCCTAGTAAAGACATTGCCTCCACTCCCATGCCCATTTATACTCCACTCACAGCAGGAGCCTCTAGGCCTCCAGGGCCTAGTTTTACCTCAGGCCAGCGCTAGGGATGCCAGGAAAGACCCCGACAGTTAGAGGGAGGGGGAGGCATGAAACCACACTGGCCCCAGACAGACTAAGACCCCAGACTGGAGACTGGGACAGCTGCCCACCCAGGCCTGGTGGTGAAGAGAGAGAGAATGTTTCGGGACTCCCTGGGCTCCACCCGCCAACTTTAAGATGCTTCCGCCATTTCAGTTCACAGCCTGTGGGCTCAGTAGTCCCAAAGGCCTCCTTCCCTGTCCCCCTCCCCAGCTGCCTGCCCTGCCTGGACTCTGGGCCACTGGCCAAGGGCTGAACTGGCCCCTCCCCAGAACAAGGGCCCCAGAGGCCCTTTGCACTTGTGCCTAGAGTTTACACACTCCTAACAAACACCAAACATCCCTGTGTCTGCCGCTGTCTTTCTTCCCAGCTGAGAAGGGAGAGGGGGTCAGGGCGACCTGGCAAAGCTCTACAGGACCCAGGTCTCTCTTTACCCCAGTCGACTTGCAGCTGGAGGGACCGAGGGGCTGGGGGTGGAGAGGACTGGTCTGGGGAGACAAGCTCCCCCATCCTCCTACCTCCCAGCGGCTTCTCCTCTTCTTCTCCCACCCCAGCCTGGGGAGGCCTGGGGAGGCCTTCTTCCCCTCCCTTCATGAGTGGGAACTGCCTCCTCTTTGAGGGGGGAGGGATTAGGTAAATGAGAGAAAGGGTCAGAGATAGAGAAAATTAACTTACAGCGTTCGTCTGGGATTCATTTGCGAAGATGTAACCTCTCTCACCATCATCCCCAGCGCCGTAATCCCCTCTAACTGCCAGGCCCTCTGTCCTAGCATTAAACCTCACCAGCAGCTGCGTGGCTGGACAGTTAAGATTATATATGATGTAAATATATTGTGGGTTTGTCAGCTCTCCCTACACCATAAAACTTGGTTTAATGACATCACGTGGTCCCCCAAGAGCCACTCATGGGCTTGCCTTCGGGCCATTCACATAAATAACCTCCAAAAGTTTCAAACTCCTAAATTCACATAGAAGCCGTGCGTGTTTCCCTAATGCTCAGTTACACTAAAAAGCCCTTGTGCTGCTCCTTGGCCTCACCCCCATACCCCCCTTGCAGGGTGGGGAGAGGGGAGAGGGTGGATCTTTATTTATTTGTTTACTTACTTACTTACTTCCATAAGGACCTGTCGCCTTCGAGGTCATGTTGATATTTTTTTTCCTCCTATTTTTTTTCTCCTCTCTCCTCTAATTGCTCAGAGTGGGCCGTGTCCCCCTCTTCCCACTCCCCCGGGAAGGTAAGTCACGCTTCTTCCCCTTCTTTCTCACTGCCAGAGGGGGTGGGTTCCAGGGCAAAGTGGAGAAGCAGGCTCCGTGGTCTCTGTTTGGGACCCAGAAGCCCCTCCACTAACTCCCCAAGAGCAATGCCAAACCCTGGTACTTGAAGATTGTTCCAGGAGGCCGGCTGGTGAAGCAGAAGCCTCTGCTCTGGGAGAAAGCAAGAGTCTGGGCCGCACCCACTCGCAGTGCAAGGGAGTATGTCCGAGGCCTCTGTCTAGGTTGTGGTCGCTGATGCCGCTGAAGCAGAGGCTGGGCCCTGAGCGCAGGTCTGCGGACTGTGACAGAGGGTGGAAAACTGGCAGGCACGGCTGTGTCTACCCAAGTCTGGCCAATTGGAGTCACTACTCCAGCTCCTCCAGGGAAAGAGAGACCCAAACCCTGCGGGGAGGAGGCATCAGTGCACAGTGGGGCTGGTGTACCCTGCCCAGCGGGTCTGAGCCACACTGTCCCCACCCCTGGCCAAGCTCCTGGTTCTCCTCCCGGGGCGATGCATCCCCTCACCCCACCGCACCTCAACCCCCAGGAGGAAGCGCAGGGCCTCGGCAGTCAGGGAGGCTGGGATGGTGGGCACCACGACCTCTTTCTTAGTTAACTGTTACCCACTGGAGACGCCAGTGCTTCTCCACACTTCACTGCTCGCCCAATAGTTTTACTCAGCATGGAGAAAAAATTAAAATAACTCCCTGAAGAAAATTACACATTTTATTTGAGAGAAAGGAGACAGATGAGTTGGTGCAGGGCTGGGCTGACTGCTGAGCGCTAGCGGAAGAGAGACATTACAGGCTCCCTAACCTGGCCTGAGTGCATTGAGAAGGGGAAGGGTGTAGCCATGGGTGCAGTTCAAGAAACATGTGTGGAGACCTCCTACATGCTAGGCATGGGGTGAGGCAAGGCTCTTGGGTCTTTCAGAAAAAAAAAAATGACAGACTGGCAGCTTAGGCAGTGGGATGCAGAGAAGTCAGTCCTTATAATAAATCCAAGGAGCATCAGCATTAATAATCATAAATATTCTCCTTGCCCCTCCCCAAAGCCTCTCTGCTCCCTTTCCCTCTTGGCTGCTGGAATAGACTTCTAGCCCAGATACCGAACTGGCCCCCGCCCCCAGTGTGGGGGGCCTAGGCTTGGCTCCAGGAAATCACCCCGTCGTGGGAGGCGGGAGAGGAAATGCAGTAAAGTTTTATGAACCCTTCCCGCATTTGTTTCTCCTATAAAGTACTTCCTCCCCCATCCCATCCCAGGAGCCTGGGGCGGAGCAGATCTTTGGCCTAGGCCAGCCTCAGGCACCACCTGAATTATCTGCCTTCTCCCCTTCCCTTTAGCTCCCCCTCCCCTTCCACACAAAATCCCAAAGACTGAGATAAATGATGGCAAACAGACGCAACTCAGGCACTGGTCTATGCAACTCCTCTCCCAGCTAATTGTCCTGCATAGCCCTAGGCCCTAGGAGGTGGGGAAGACAGTCTGAACATTTCCTGCCAGGCAGGTACACACTGCAAGTTGCCCCACTGCTTCCCCCCAACCTTAGAAAGCTCACACACCTCCTCCCACAGCGCCCCTCTACTGAGCAGTACCAACTCTTTCTGAGCATCCTTTTGGGACCAAATAGGCCCCTAGGCTGAGGGCTCAGCCCTTCCTCTATGTCCAGCGAGGCCCGGGGACCACATAGCCCTGAGAGAGCTCTGCACAGGCCCAGAAGGGCCTGACTCTGAGCACCGTGGAGCCATGGGTCCTTGGTCCCTGCAGATTAGCTCTGGCATGCTGTGGGGCCGCTGCCAGTCTAGAGGCCTCAGATCCATCCAGCCAAAGTGGGAGTGGGTGCAGAGGCCTGAATGCCTGGGACAGCCACAGCATGGGAAAAGCCAGTACAGACGGCTTGGGTGCCCTCCCCTTCCCCGAGGGGTCCTTCTTGGAGCCAGGGATTGGGAAAAAAGCTCAGTTTGACCTTCTCTTCTCAATACTCCTAGAGGTTCCTAAAAATTATTTTAAAGGAGAGGCTTAAAGGCTGCGGGCCTCCCCCAACACCCCATAGCCCATTTAGACAATTTTCCCCAATACATGTCTCCCAAACAGAGAGGAGCCGCTGCATCTTTAGTCCTGTTCTCTCTTTGTCTTTATTTGATATGACAAAATATAGTTTCAGGAAAGACGTGGAGTCAATAAATAGTTGGACAATAGCAATGAGCAGAAGGACACCGGAAGTCGTAGCAGGGACTGCTGGGGCAGCCAGGAGCCTCTAGGACCTTTGCTGGGGTCCAGTAGCAGGGAACCCCAATAGTTGAGCTAGCTAGCGGTCTGAGGCTGGGGGCCTGAGAGGGCATGCAGAGAGCGCAGGCTGGACAAGTTCCCGGGCTTTGGGGTGGGGGGTGCAGGTTGGGAGAGCATAGGGCAACCAAGGGGGCCCTAGGCAGACAGTCAGTCATCTTCCCCCTTTCATATGCAAATCATTTAAAAAATGAACATCGAGTTTAGTGGCTACAAGGAAGCACCCCGAGTCTGGTGCCGGACTCCGCCAGGCACAACCATCCTCTTACCGAGCCCGCAGCCTGGAACAAAGGAGAGGGCGAGGCCGGAGGGTCCGGGCGTGGGGCCTGAGGCGCCCGCAGGGCCCACCTGAACCCCAGCGGCCACGCTGGGGCAGGAATCCTGAGAGGCAGCCCAGGCCGGGTTCGCTCAGCACCAGCCCTTATGCCACAGCCCTCTGGGGATCCTGCGGATAGCCTGCCCTGGGACCTCGGTGCTGAGCAGAACTGAGGGGAGTCCGGGCAGCGCGGGCAGCCACGCGGGAACCTGGGGTCGGTGGGGATGCGGAATGCCAAGAGAAAGAGCTTTTGTCTGTGAGGCCGGGGAGCCGATGCTCCAAGCCCCCGCCCTCTACCGAGAGAGGAAAACCGAAAAGGAAAGGCGCAGGGACCGAAGCGGGCTCGGGGTGCTCTCTGGCGGGCCTCCCCGCTGCCTCTAGAGAGCCTCTTTGCTTTTCATTTTGGAATCTTTCTTCCACTTCATCCTGCGGTTCTGGAACCAGATCTTGATCTGTCTCTCGTTGAGACACAAGTTGTTGGCGATCTCTATGCGCCTGCGGCGAGTGAGGTAGCGGTTAAAGTGGAATTCTTTTTCCAGTTCCAGAGTCTGGTAGCGCGTGTAACTGGTTCGGGACCGCTTGCCGTCAGTCTCTGGAATATAAACCCCCCAAGCCAGGAAGGGGTGAATAGCGTGCAGCGCCCCAGCTTCCCCATCCCAGACCCAGGCCCCCACCCGCAGCCGGAGGGAGAAGACGCGAGCGGGGCAGGACAGGCCCGGCGGCCCGCAGGCGGGCCCGGCCCAGCCCGGCCCAGCCCAGCCCAGCCTGGCCCCGGGAGAGGCGCCTCCACCCAGGCAGGAAACTTTCCGCCGCAGCCTTCACTCAGCAGCCGGAGGGGCTGAGGGGGTGGGGGGGAGAGGGAGACCCAGGCTCGGACCGAACAATAAGCACCCTCGAGATCCGAGCACCGGGGACCCCCCTCCCGCCCCTCCCAAGTCGCTGAAATCTTCCGGAGCGGCAAGCGGCGGCCGAGCCGGCTCCGCAGGGGAGGGAGGAGGGACCGCGGGGGGATCCCCGCTCTGGAGCCCCGCGCTCCTCACCCTTCAGATTCCTCTATTTTTTTAACTCCCTCCCTCTCCCCCCAAAATTGAATATTGCCTTTTATACACGTTTTGTTCCTATGATCCAATTATGTCGTCGTAAATTTGGGCGCACACAGCCTCTAAGCCTTTTAGTGGACAGTTTTACGAGCCATTGATGCCTGGATCGTAAAATTTATGGCCGCAGGTTTTTTTTCTTTATTTGCCCCGCATGGCCTATAAAACCCAGGCGGACCCGAGCGCGCAAAATGAAGTCCTAAAGTTTACCGTGGCTCATGTGCAGTTTGGTCATCCACGGGTAAATCTGTGGCGGGGCCGGTGGCTGGCTCAGTCCGGCGGGCTGCCCTGTCTGCGCCTGCTCCTCTTTGATCTCCCCACTGCTCTTAGCTCGCTCCTCCAGCGCTGGGCGAGCCGCCTTCTGACTGTACATCCCGGGGTTCAGAGGAGCCGCTTCATCTCTGCCCAGAGCGTGTCCCGGAGCGGCCGCGGCGCTGCAGGCGGGGCGGTCGGGGTGAGCCCGGGGGTTGGCAGCCATGTCTACCCCGTGGAGAGAGTTGGAAGGCGCAGGCGGTGGGAAAGTGATGCTTAAGTCCAATCCGCCGTAGCAATACCTGGATGCCTGCACCTCTGAGGCCGATCCATAGTTCCCACAAGTTTGCATGTTATAGGCAGGGATATTGGGGCTCTGCTTATAGAATGAATTGGCTACGTAGGAGCTCATGGCGGGGAGGGCCCAAAAAAAATTTCTGCACCCTTTTTGATTAAGGGTGATTTGTGACTCTTTGAAGTTGAGGGGTTTTTTGTTCTCCAAAGTGCACAATTTATAGGTGGAGATATCTCTTTCTTTATCCTATGCGCTCTTCCCAAATAAGGGAGCCTTAAATAGAGTCACGTGACTCGAGCGGCCACTCATAAATTTGGCTTGATGACCTCCGGGAGGTTAGTGATGGAAGCCGGCGAAACGCATCTTGATATGTTGGCAAAGCCCAACCAAGGGGGAGAGGGAGTGAGGGAGAGAGAGAAAGAGAGAGAAGGGGGAGAAAAAAAAAAAAGGTTCTTGGAATTGGGGGGTAGGCGGGACAACGAGCCCACAGCGACACCTGGTGCCTCCTTGGAGGAATTGCAGCCTGGCTCGCTGGCTGGCCTTCAGGACTCTGGATTTTCCACGCTGTAGAGGAGAAGCTGGGTGTTGCTGCAACAAACCACTGAAATGGCCTTTTAAATTGTATTTAATTTTAAGGGGAGATGAGGCTTCACTAGGATGCACAGAGGGTTTGTTTTGCTTTTTGGTTTTTTGTTTTCTGTTTTTTCGGGGTTTTCTTGGGTAACGGATGACCCCATCCTCCCCAACCCCGGGGTCTTTCAATGTTCAAAAATGGCTGAGGGAAGGGGATTGAGGTAGGAGAGCCCCTACCCAGGCTGGAGGGGGCTTATCTCAGGTTCTCTAAACCAAGGGTCGAGGTCCCTTTCCTTTGAGGCCCCAGGGCCCTGATACTGCTGAGGAGGTGCCTGTCAGCCTGAGAAAGTGAACCCAGCCTCTGCAGAGGTAGGCAGGATGCCCAGGAGGAGGGGTCCCGGGTGGGCAGAACTAGATAGGGGGCTCATGGGACTGAGAGTGCTGGGGACTCTGGGATGAGCCTGGAGGTGAGGAGCCAGGGGAAGATGAGTAGGCCTCCTCATCGTGCCAGGGACCCCAGAGTAGCAACAAGGCAATTTTCAATTGTGTGAGTGGGTGGATGGCTAGCTGGGTGGGTAAAGAACCAGACACAATGAACTGGAGGACTGCTCTGCATCCCTGTGTATGACCCTGGTGTGGTACCCATGCCAGGTATTTTGGATGGAAAATAGATGTTAATTGAGGGCATGGAGAAGCAAGATTCAAGCTTCCACAAGTATTATATGAGCAGGGCAGAGGAAAAGGCCTGTTTTGTGCCCTTTGGAGGAAAGGCCTCTGGACCAGGCTTTCCAGGGACCTGGGTTCAAAAGGTCCATAGGAGAGCAATTTCTGAGCTTTCTGGAGGTGTCCAAAAGGATCTAGCTGGGGGTGGGGGGATGGGGGTAGGCAGGGCTGGCGCCTGGGCCACCTTCACAGCCTGTGACCAGGGGCTCCGCAGCTATTCGGCCCCTTTACATCCCCCCTCCGCTAGCCCCAAGTCTTATTCTTTCCTGCCTGCCTCTCCCCAGGAAATATCCGCCCCGGCCAGGAGAAGCCCCCCTCCCGCCCCCGCTGGCAGAGGCGCTGGAGGGGGCGCTGGCGGGGGATCTGGAAGGTCTGGAAAACTGGCGGATTTTTTCCCTCTGGGAGACCCCCTCACTACCTCACCCCCTAGGTCCACTCAGGTTTCTCTGGCTGGGCTTAGGAGAGAAGGCCTGAGCTGGGGAAGGGCTAGGGTCTGGCTGCGCTCCTCACCGGCCTAGTTTGAGGGGAGAGGAAAGAGTAAGGAACCAGACTGGGGCTGGCGCTGTAAGGAGGAAGGAATTTGGTCCCGGCCACGTCAGGAGTCCCAGAGCAGGCGAGAGCTCAGTTTCCAGGCTTTCTTTTCCGAGATGTCCTTGAATCGCTCAATCTCTGCCGAAGGGCTCGGGTCCCGCGGTCTCCTCTTTCCCTCGGTTCTCCGCCTCCGCCACGTTTCGCAAGAGTCGGCCTGGCGCGGGCCGGGGGCTGCCCTGCTGGCTTCCGGCTGCGCCTCCCTCCTCGCTCCGGGGAGTGGGCGGGGGTGACCTGGGGCCTGGATAATGCGTCCTTTCTGGCCTTTGGGGCCCGGGGTTCAGAAGCCGAGGACCCCAGACTACCAAAGGCAGGAAGAAAGGCCTGTGTGGGGCCGGAGACCACACCGACCAACCCGGGCTCCCACTCTACCCCCAGCGAAACCCCGTGCGGCCCTTTTTGCGGGGCGAGGGCGTTGCTCTATGTGGGGAACCCGGAGAGGCCTCTCAGCCACCAGCGCGATCCCCGGGAGAACCGGGAGGCAGGGCTCAGCGCCGGGCCGGGCGAGGCGCGTGCAGGGGGCCGGGGGCTCGCAGGCGGCGGGCAGACGCGGGAGCGCTCGGAGCCTGTTCCAAGTTTCACCCCGAGGCCGGCAGGCGAGCGAAGTAACAGAAATCCCGATATAAACTTTTAAAAATAATATCAGTTTTATTAAATATTCGAGAACGGATCCAGAGGTCGGATTTATACAGGAGGGTAACACGACGAGATTTTTTTAATTTATTTTTTTTCTCCTACCGGCTAAACAAACGTCATTCACTATTTTTTCTTTTTGTACTTTCCCCGCTTTTTTTTTTTTTTTCCTTTTTAAGACGGGATTGGAACACGGACGGTGCTAAACATAAATATAAATACAGAGACCACAAATACAGCTAAAAATATTCACACAGAAATGGTCACAGTTTGTAATATGCCATAATGATCCCCAGGATTCTTTAAATACAATTCGCCTGGGCTGGGCATTTGCTGGGGCAGAGGGGCCGGGCGGGGGCTGCGGGCAGGCCCTGGGGGTTGCTGTGGGACCACCACGCACCCTACTTGGGCCTCCCGCCCTCCCCGGCTGCCACGCCGGGCCCTGAGGCCTGGGAGCGGAGGCCCCCGGGCCTGGGAGCCGGCTGTCTGCGCGGGGGCGGGGGCGGGGGTGGGGGGCGCCGAGAGGGTGGGAGGCCAAGTCCTCGTTTGGAGGGAGATCTGTGGAGTCTGAAGCGAGGTTCAGGCACGAGCCCCAAGGCCTGGGCGAGGGAAGGGGCCTGCAGACGAGCCGAGAACGAGCTAGCGAGGGAGCAGGAGGAGCAGGAGGAGGAGGCGCCTTGTGAAAGAGTCTGTGCGGTGAGGGAGGGGGTCCAGAGTTGACTTTTCAGGTCCATATTTGACTCCTTAATTTTGTCTCAGTAAGTCCAAACATCAATTGTGCCAGTGATAAATACAGAGTGTGTGATTAGCAGGGAGTTGGGGGGAGCGAGGGAGCAGGAGAGAGAGGGGTGGCAGGGACAGTCCTGGTCACTCTTTCTGCTTCTCCTCTTCTGTCTCTTCCCGCTTTTCCTCTTTTCCGCCCAGGCTGTCGACCGCAGCCCCTCCGCCGCCCCCTGAGAGCGTGGACGTGAGATTAGACTCTTTTTTCCACTTCATCCGGCGGTTCTGGAACCAGATTTTGATCTGTCGCTCGGTCAGGCAGAGCGCGTTGGCGATCTCGATGCGCCGGCGCCGCGTTAGGTAGCGGTTGAAGTGAAATTCCTTCTCCAGTTCCAGGGTCTGGTACCGCGAGTAGATCTGGCGACCGCGCCTCCGGTCCGCTCCATAGCCGACCCCTAGAGATCCGGGCACAAAACACACTAAAAACAATCAGCAAGGCGTCCTCCGCAGACGATTTAGCCTAGCACAGCCCTGACCCTCCCAACTTGGCCAGCAACTCACGGGCCCCCTCGGGCTCCAGCCTTCTCCTCTCTGCCCTGCCTCCACCCCCACTGGGGGTACTACAGCCAGGATCCCAACTTCATTCAGTCCCCCCCCCCAGGTTGGTAGGTGGGTCCCAAAGAAAGGTGGGGGTAGGGTGGGGGACAGAACCAGGCAGAAAGCTGCAAGTCTAAAGGCTGATTTTTGAAAAATCCCAAACACGGGGGATGGGGCCCCATTTCTGTACGACTGGGTTCCCCCATCTCCCCAAGCGCCCTAGCTCCTTGGAAACTTCTCCCCACTTCTCTGTCCCCTCCTCTCCCCCTCCCTTCTCCTCAGCCTGACTCGACTTTGGGGAGGCTCCCCCACCCCTCCCCTCATCCCCTGCCCTGTTCCTGCCCCCTCAGCTCGCCTTGGAGCCCTCCAATCCGTCAGGGGCCGAGGGGGCCAGGCCCCTGCGAGCAAGCGGGAGGCGAGCAGAGGGGGCAGAAGAGGGGGCCCTGTCTCGGCGTCGGCGAGGAGACGAGCGTGATTGTTTTTATGGGGCCATAAAAAACTCTCTCCGCCCGTTCTTCTAGGGAAGCCGGTCATAAAGCCAGTTCAGTTTATTTAATTTATATCTCAGAGCTGTAAAACTCACCACTGTGCGAATTCATTCGCTGCATCCAGGGGTAAATCTGGATACTGGCTTTCTGGTCCTGGGGCGCAGTCCTGCCCTGCTCAGAACTAAAATCCTGAGCGATTGAGGTCTGTGTGTTATGTCCTAAGGTGTTTTGTCTGCAGTTTGAGAGCATGTCTTTCTCCTGGTAAAAGGAATTAGATCCATAGTCATACGGCCCTCGGCTGGAACTGAACACGACATTCTCCTGTGGCGAATAAAAGGGAGTCGAGTAGATCCGGTTCTGGGCAACGGCCGCTCCATAGGTCGAGAAATGCCTCACTGGATCATAGGCGGTGGAATTGAGGGCGACGTTGGGGAGGACGTCCTGGCCCCCGGCGAGGTGGCAGGATAAGGAAGGGTTAGTGAAGTAGGAATTCATCCCTTTGCCTTTACCTGGTCGGGCTATGATTTCTTTAATATTTATTTCTGTCTCCAGTTTGTACTCGGAACTAGATGGTTATAGGGACGGCTCCAATCCAGGACAGACAAAATGACAAAGTCAGCTGACCCCCTCCCAGCCAATCGCAAGCCAGATGTCAAGAAGGGGGAAAAAAATCGCTTCTGCTTCTGTTGATTCCCTAGTTGAGACTAAGTGTGTGCTTTGAAAGTAAGACTTGGATTTCTTTTAAAAATATATATGTAAGGGAACTGATTTGAAGGTGAAGGAAGGGTGAATGTCCCCGAGCAGGGCCTTGGGGCCCAGAAAAGGAGAGCTGCACTCCCAGGAAATCTCTCAGCTCCAGCTAACTTTGCTGTGCTGTAGCCACAGCCAGGGCTGGAGAAATCCCTGTATTTTCAATCTGATTTCATCTTTTATATCTGCCCCCTTCTAAAATTACATCTTGATTTCTCCATGGGAGGAACTCCCTCCCAGCTCAGGGGGATCCCCAGAAATCCTACAGGAAATCCTGGTTTGATACTCCATGGAGTGAGTCCACATCATTAAACCAGTATATTTTTCCCAATAATTTTTTTTAAAAAATCAAAAGTGGAAAGAAATTGCATAAAACATGGTGCTCAGAGGAAGGAGAGTCTGGGGTGAAGGGAGCATGTGGGGAGTCCCTAAGTCTAAAGAGGGAAGAGTGAGACTTCAGGGTGCAGTGGCAGAGCTGAGGTGTGCAAAGTAGCCATGCATCTGCTTCCTCTTCCTCCTAGCCCCCCACCCCGCGTCTACCTCCTCCTCAGGACCCCTTTTGGGGGAAACTCTTGAAGCATTTTTGCCTAAAAGGGAAGATTTATTTTAAAAATAAATAGGAAAGGAAGAGAAAAAAGTAAAAGGTGGGAGAGAGAGAAAAAAAGGAAGAAAGGAAGAAGAAAGAACTCTGAGTCTTTCTAGACACATCAACTCCTGTTTATGTTGGTGAGAATTTATGATTTAGAGCCAGCCAAGGCCGTTGGGGTAATTCACATAGGATCCAGCCAGAAAGAGAAGGCCCGCGGGGTTTTGATGGACAGTGTGTGTCTTGCAGGCTCAAAGCCCCTGCCCAGGTCAGAAGCCCCTGCCCCCTCGGACTCTCTGTCCTGCCAAGGGAGGTGCCCCTGGACCTGAGCTCTGGGGCTTGGAGATTGCAGCCAAGGTTTCCCGGGGTGCTCTCACCCAAGGGCCGGCCACACCTAGTGGGGCCGTGCCTCTCAGCAGCCCCCTACCTCCATTTTCTTCCCACCTGGGGGCTGAGAAAAAGGAAGAGGTTAGGAAAAGGCGGCTGTGTCCGAGGCTTCTGAGGGAGCCGCAGTGGGCAAACAGAAAGAGCGGAAGGTGTGCAGATGTTTTTTTTTTTTTTTCCCTGATTAATCCAAACTTATTTTGATATCGTAACATAAGCTGAAAATGCTTTGAGTTGACAAAGCGGGGGTCAGTGGGGCAAGCGAAGGGAGCAGTGGAAGCTCATATTTTCGCCTCACCATTTTTTGGTAGTGGGGGGATACTGGCTATAACAAGAACCCGGATGTCTCCGGATTTTATGATCTTTTCCTTCTGTGTAACAAAGCGGAGTAATCAATGGGTAGCAATAAAGCCATAAACGGGACTACGCTGGGAAAAAAACTCGTTTATTCATCTTCTGTAACGTTAAGGGTTTCCCTGGAGTGTCACTAGGGGGGAAAAATAAAGTTTCGAACCCAAAAGCAGACTGTGTGGGAGCTGATGGAGACAACATGTTACTTAATACATGATGAACCTCGTTAAGGGATGGAAGAGTCTTCCTGCGAGACATTTGTGTTGGCTTTTAAAAATACAACCACAGTCCTTCAGAAAGGAGAGAAATGTGTTGGTATTTAGAAGGGCAGGGGGAAGGCCCCTATAGTTATTAAGGTTCCCCCTCTTGGACCATACTTTCCTCTCCGCAAGGAGATGAAGGTGAAGCGTAGAGGAGGATTCTTAAATTAAGGAAGAAATTTTGAGATGAGTTGTCTCGTTTTGGGGTGCCATGGCAGGTACACAAACAGACACCAGCGTAAGCTGCTTTTCGCTCTAGAATCCAGCTGTCCTCGAATTGAATTCGTGGCATGCCTGGGCAGTGGTTTCCAACAGCTGGCTGGGGCTCCAGGCCCCCTGGAGGGCAAGAGGGAGAGGGAGAGAGAACTGGGGAAGGGGTGGAAGACCGAGGGGTCTGAACTAAGGAGCAAGTCAGTGCACCCCTGGATACAAGTAGCCGCTCTCAGAGTTCCCATCCTCAATTCTGCCCTAAGGGTAGCAGTGTAACACGTAAAAGAGGCCGGAAGAGAGAGTAAATCCCCTCCCCACCCCCACCTCCTTTTCAGAGAGAGATTGCTAGAGGGATAAATCATGTCAGTGATATTTCCTTCAAGATATTAAATTGTTGCAATGTACAACAAATTGAATGATGGAAGATAGGATGTCTTAATGAGGTTTCGCTTTCAATGAGTGTTGATTTTCTATGTATTTTAAAATCTCTTTCATGGGTGGGTAGGGGAAGGAAGGACCTTGAAAGAAAGAAGGGGCTTCTGGGGAAACATGTGCTGCAGCTCCCCAGCAAGGATGCCTGGGTTTCCTTGAGCCCCTCCTAAACCAAGTCTGGAGGGGAAAGGGGCCCCAAAGTTGGGGAGAGTCTCCTTTAGGGCCTAAAAGCGGTGGGCGCGGGGGTGGGCGACCTGAGGAACAGAATGTAAGTCTCAGCCCCGGAAAGTTAAGTGTTTTATTACGTCCCTAAACAGAGGGCAGAGACTGAAAGGTCTCACCGATTTATAATGAACAGGAACCAGCTGCTGGGGGAAAGAGGCAGAAATGCTGGACGGGGGGAGAAGGGGAAGCAGAAATACAAATAAATTCCCCTACTGCTTAAAGACTTTCGGCAAAATTAATTTCCAACACACTCTTCCCCCATCACCTTTCATTCCTGAGGAATGAAGCCTTCTTCTTTCAGTTGGATCTTTAATTATGCAGCTGAAATTTGCTGGAAGGATTCGCTCCATGGGGGGAGAGCAGGTCAGATGAGCCGGATCTTCCCTCCATTGGATTATATTTTCCTTTTTTCACTTCATGATAATTTTATTTTTTTGGCAAAAGAACAACTGTCTATGGGGGGAAAGCTGGGACTTGGGTTTTTCTAAATATATTTATATTTTCCTGTTAAATTTGTCTGAAAACAATTATGGAAACTCATCAGCAGAAGCAAGAACAGATGTTTTATTAAAACTGCAGTTGAGCTCTGTAAATATGCACAAGTCCTGGGAAGGAGGGGTGAGCACTTGTTCTTTGTTTCTATAAAACAAGCCTAGAGAAATCAGAGAACACTCCCCATCAGGCCCATAGGTCTCCGACTTGGTCTGCCCCCTTCGGCCTCCGGAATCAGGCATCGGAGGGGGTTTGGCAGAAAGAGCGGTTCGCTTTCAGAGCTGGAATTAGTGGATTCAGAAACAGAATTCCAAAAACACAGAAAAGGAATAAAGGCGGAAAGTTGCCCAGCTCCCTGCTTCAGCCACCCACCCCCATCCAAAACACATGCTTTTCATGAGTGCTAGTTATAGGAGAGAACTTACTGTAGGTGCCCTGGGCCTGAGTGGGGGGCAGTCATTGGTCTGGAGTCCCCAAAGTTGCATTGGAGGCTGGGCACTTGAGAGTTTCCCAGGGCAAGTATAGGGCTCCTACTCCAGCCTTACCCCGCTCCAGGCTGGGGGCTGGGGGCCTGTGTAGCTCTGAACTGGGGAGAGGGTGGCTGGGACTGGACGCTGGCCCTGGAGGGGTTCATGGGCAGGCCTCATCTTGCCTGCCTTTGCTTTCCACTCTGCTCTGGGAAATATATTAACTTCTTGGGTAAGGGTATCTGAAGTGAGAGGGATGAGATCTGGAATTTTTATTTGGGGACAATCTTCTCCAGAGGTCCTGTTTAGTTTGTATTCTGCCAGTCTTCTCTCTCTCCCCAGATCCCCCAACTCTGCACCGATGTCTGTGACTCGCCCAGCCTCGCACACAGATACACACACTCCATTCCTGGCTGCCGGCGCCACCAACTACAGCTCGGCGCCTCTGGAGGCTGCTCAGGGACTTGGGCACTGGAGCCGCAGGACTCAGCACTCGGCCTGAGCGCCTGGCTGCCTGGAAGCCACTATAGCTGCCGACCCACCCCCTCAATCCTCGACTTCCAGGGCGGGAGAGGAGCGGTTGCCCCACTGGTCCCTTTTGTGCCACTGGGCGAAGGCTGAAATCCCTCTTGCAGAGAAAGCTGAGTTTCAATAATTGTTCAGCTCACCTCACAATAGCACTGTTTGGTTAAGGCTTTGCTGTTCTAGAGTGACTGCTCAGTTGGCCCGACTGACTTATGATTGGATTTTTTTTTATTTAAAACTTAAAAAAAATAAATCCTACTCCAAATGCCTAGTGTTTTGTGTACGAGCTCCTTTGATCTCCACAGAATCCGGAGTAAAAGGATTGCAGAGAGAGTTTCCTAGTCTGCCAGAGAACCCGAACACGGGGAACGGGGTCTGCTTGGGGATACCAAAGCATAGCTGACGCAAGGAGCCCCCAGCTTCTCAAAGATCCAGTGGGGAAATTGTCTGAGCTCATACCTCCCCATACACACATTGCATTGCAAAAAAGAATGCTCTTTCGTCTTTCAAAGTTCAGGCGTGGAGACACTTGGAGAGAAGTGAAATTTGACACACCCAACCTGGAAATGGATCCCATTTGGGGGTGCTGATATTCTGGGGACAGGGCCCAGGCTGGCTAGCTGAATGGAATTGGGGGTCAGCAGGGAGGGGGGAAGGAGGAAAAGGCCAGATGGGGGCATGTCAAGTGCCTGAGAACTGCCCCAAACACCTCAGAGGCCTGGGCTTTTGAGCTGAGAGGTTGAGAGGCTGCCCAAGCTGCTTTTGCTTTATTTGCAATTAAACACAGAAGAAAGGTACCTGGAGGGACACTGCTAACTCACATCATATTTTCTCTTTTCCCTCTCTCTGTCCCTCTCTCTGTCCAGATTTCTGCCTGACCTTTCCTTATCACCACTCCACTCAATGCTGCTACCATTAGCAGACACAAACTCCCACACCGGCATTTGTTTGGCTTCTCAATTCACTTCTCTGGCTGAAGGTTAAAAAGTAAAATAGGTCCTCAGCATCTCTGTCCCATTACACTCAGCCCTGAGCCCCTTTTGGCTCCCTCTGGAAGAAATCATTTTTGGCTTTGGGGGCCTGGCCCCCAAGCCTCCCACCTCTATCCCAAGCAGCTGAATATCAGCTGAGGTGGGGGCGTACAGAGAGACTTCGGACATTGTATCTCATCCCCACTGGGAATGGGGAGGGAGCTCAGACCCTGAGTGACATTTCAGGGAGGGAAAGCAAGTAGCCATGCTTGGCCCAGGAGGGAAAATGAAAATCCAGAATATTCAGAATATTTTTGGCCCCCAGAATAAGGACAAAGGATCCCCAACTTCCTGGCTTCTCTTATACCCCTCCGCACCGAGCACTGCTTGGACCCCTTTTGGAGGTTTATGAAAATTGTAAAATTCAAGAACAAGGCATTTATGACGTCACAGCGAGTTGTCATGAGGAAATTGTAAATGTCATAAAAGTTATGTACGACTAGGTTCTGTGTGTGGTTCCCTGCCTCCCCTCACTTTCTCCCTCGCTTTCCCCTTCTTCCCCTGGTCTAAGTTTTCCCACTTGAAAATAAAATATTATGTTCTAGAACAATAAGCCAACAATGAAACATCATCCTCATTTCCCTATAAATAATTTTATCCTTTATTGTTTGCAGACCTGAAAGAACCATTTAATCTGCGCTGGCGAAAAGAGGGAGAGAGATGGGCAGGGGGGAAATTAATTTCAGAAACTAGAATATTACTTACTTCAATGATACTCTTTCAGATTTGATAGCCAGGAGCAAAATTAGAGGCGAACAGCGGCCTCTCCGACTCTACACCTGGTGGGATTGGAGATTTATAGGATCTTTAGTGAAGGGGCAATTTAATTTTGTAGGATTTGCTTAAATTCACTGCTATTTTGGGGGCTGAGGAGAAGGGAGGGTGAGGGGAGAGCGACATGCTTTATCTAGCTTTATGAATCCGCCAACATTACCCTGATTTAAAACCCCAACAACCTATGTCTCAGGGAAAACTGCAGAAAGGAGTGGGGTGAGGGGGACTCCACTTTCTCAATGAGTGTGGCCCCCTTAACCAAGCAGTTGCCAGGGGGAAGGAAGAAAAGCTGGAGGCTGCTCTGTCTCTCCACCACCAGGACACCCGGAGGTTTATGGTGTCCCCATAATTCCCCCCACCCTATAAACAGCTGCCTTATTTTAGGACGATTTCTGCTTCCTCCCCTCAGAAAGGGAGAGTGAGGGAGATGGTAATGGCGGGAGCAGGGTGCCGGAAAGGGGAGGGAGTTCAGGATAGCGCTGTACTTTGTTCTCCTGGGTGAGTTTGCTGGTTTGGCGGGTTTCTGACGCAGGGTGGCAGCAGACAAAACAAGTAAACAACTCACAGACACAATAAACAGGGGCGGCTGCGGCGCCGTGGCAGAGGCCTGGGTCCGGGTGAGGAGCACACTTTGGGGGTAATGTCACCCTGGCACCCGGGGGCCGCCCAGGCCTAAAAGCTCAAGGCCGCCCTTGGTGCCGGTGGAGAGAAGGTGGGAGAGAGCTGCACGCCTTGGGACCCACGGCAAGTCTGGACAGGAGATTCTTGGGAGGAACTTGATCACCTAGGGAGTGGAGGAAGAACACCCACGAGCCCCTCTCCCGTCCTTACTTTCTTTCCTGGGCATTTTAATGGACATTTATACTCCCCCCCCCACCAGCTCTGTCTTTCCCTGGGCCCAGAAGAGAGAAAGAAGGCTGGTTAATTCCCAGCCCTGGCCCACACTCAGTGCTTTAAGCCTGCAGGCGGTCAGACCCAGCTTCTTCTGCCCCATCAGCCATCTCCCCGGCTTAGGTAGCAGAGAGGATTAAAATAAAGTCCCACAGGTAACCAGATCTGGGTATTTGGGGAACTTAGAGAGCCCCTAATCTGCCCTACAGATGACACAGGCAAAGCTGGGGCCCCGTGAGCGGCCAGGGCAAGCAGGGGCGGGGGAGAGATGTTCACCGCACCCCTACCCGTCTGGCTGGCTTTCCCCAGAGGCCTCTCCAGGCACCCTAGCTGGCAGCCGCCCCAGACCACCGCCCAGAGGCCACCTTCTTAACCACTCCAATCCCCTCCGCCACCTCAGCAAGGCTTCAAGCACCAGGGCCCAGCGACTGCTCAAAACTGCTCACAGGCCTACCTCACCCATGAAAGTTTCCCACCGAACTCACTTTCAACACAACGGGGTTCCCCTGCTAAAACAGTCCTGAGCTGGGGAAGATTGCAGGGAGGTGTGGAGAGAAAGCAGAAGGGAGTCAGTCTTTCCCCAGCCCGGCTACTTGGACAGCGAAGGCAATAAGGTCTGAGAAAGCCTTTGTGGCATCCCTTGGTTACTGACACCCGCATACTCCGATTCCAGCACGAACACATTTTCAGCAGAGCACGCACAGAGGGCACCCAGTGCCTCCTTGAACCCATGCCCGTCTAGTGAGGGCTAACAAAATTTCACACGCACATAAAACGGTGTTTGAGCGAATATAGGTATGGTTATTTACAATTAACCATTGAAGAAATATGAGTCTGTATATATTCATGCATAAGTCTGCGCCTGTACATTTCAGCCTCTATCTAATAAATGTATAAAGCTACTAAGCCTGGTTTCGGAACACAACAGCCAACCCAACAAGGCCGCCTTCTCCAAACAAGGTCTCGTTCTTCGTGGGGATCACAACTGTCAGACCAGGGAGAGAAAGGGTTTGCTTTGCCCACTTCTCCTTAGCTAGGAGCTGGCGCATGAAATACAGCCCGTGGCAGGACTGACAAAGCCCCGTAAGAGGCAGGCCTGAGGTGCCCAAAAGAGTGGGCTCAGAGGAGACTGCTGGGGGCCCTGGGCTCCAGGGAGTGTCACCAGACCCTGACCCACGGATTCAGGGCTTCTGCCCAGCCTTAGTTCTGGGTGTGCAGAGTCCTTGAGCCTGATGCTATTCTCAACTGCCCTGGCTATTATTAGACAATCACAGCAGTGCTCTCCCTCTCTAAGGACCTTGTCTACAGGGAATCTGGCCTGCAAGGAGGCTGAGGGTTGCCAAGGGTGGCCCCTCTTGTGTTTCAGTTTGAGCACCATCAAGGGAAAGAGAGAAGGGAAAGAAAATCGAAAGTAAGGAGGGAAGGAAGGGGCTGGCATTTGGGGCTGGGTTTTTTCCCTGGCCAGACTAGAACACAGAAAACCAGGGCCAGTCACTGTTGCTATGCTGTCTCTGCATCTCTCTGTGTCCTGAGGAGGAGTCTAGGGGTGAAGGGAGTGAGGGCCTGCAGGACCCTAGCCAGGAAGGGACAGAAAATCAACTGATAAAAATATTATATAAGGACGTTTCAGGACGGTGCCGTTAACCCGACAACCACGAACCCTAGCACGCTTAAGTCTCACCAGCCACGTTCGGTTAGATCCCTGTAGGCCGAGGGGAATACCCCAGCCTTGCCCAGGCCCACCCCTCCAAAGGAAGGGGGGCCCTCTAGTATTCCAGGTGAAGCCCTACTGGCCTGAGAGGCCTTCTCCGGAAACTGTTGTCCTCAGGGGTGAACAAAGGAGACTTGTCCGTACTCCCCACCCCACCCCCGTCCCCCCCGCAAATCAGTAAGGCCATCTGCAGGCGTGGGGGCAGACAAAATACAGCGAAAGAGAAATAGAGGCCTCACCGATCGGCGGTTCCCACAGTACGCCAGGAGAAAAGCTCCCATTTTCAGGCTTCCGGGGCCCCTCCACTGGCCCACTGTACTCCCATTGCCCCTTGCAGGTTGCACGGACTCGGGGCCTCGGCGGCCACAGCCTGGCTCCCCGGGGCGTCAGCCCCTGGGCCGCGCCGGAGCGGCGGGAGAGCGCGCGGCCGCCCGAGCAGGCGGCGGGCTGGGCCCATTTGGGAAGAGCCAAGCGCTTTCTCGATCGTAAACAAGGAACGCGAAATTAGCCCCTCGGCAGACGCCTCTGCCGACACACACAAGTCCTACTGGGGGTGGGGGGGTGGAAGGGGTAGAGAAAATGCCATTTCTTTCCCCGGGAGAATACCTCCGAGGCCTTTATGTGGGCTACGAAAGGGGAATTTTGGGGGGGCAGGAGAGGAAGGGAAGGGGATTGTGGGGGTAGGGGAGGGAAGATTCACCGTCAACTCGGGCCCAAGGGGTTTGATTTGAATGCAGTCGAATTATATTTTTAAGAATTTGATAAAAACAGGTTATCCACCCCCTCCATCCCCCCCCCCAGGCGACCGGTCGGGGTTTAAACAGGAAATCGAGGAGTGATCCCCTCCCCCACTCGGGCTTGGCGGAGAAGCCCAGTCGCACGGTTGGAAAAAGATGGGGGGGTGTGCTCTTGGCTCGGACTGGAGGGGACTCTGGCCCCCAGACTCTTGGATCTCTCCAGGAATATGCACCCCTCTCCCCCAGCTCTGGGGTGTGTCTGTCTGGGTGTGTAAGCGATTGTGTGTGCATCACCGCCCTTTATAAACAGAAGCTCACACATATAGGTGCCGCCTCGGACCCAGGCCAGGGAGCAGGGCGGGGTCATATATCAAGCTGCAACACATTCAGGGCTACGTACATTTGGAAGAAATTAAGCCACTGTGTTATGCAACCATGTGTGTTGGGTTAAGACTATACAACACGCCATTAGCACCAATTATTAAGAAGCTCCCGAGCGCCCGGGACCCTCCAGGCCGCCCAATTCTGACGTCCCTACCCCATGAGCCAGCCGTGCCTTGAGTCCTCACTGTCTTCGCTCACCCAGGAGGCCCCGCCAGCGAGGCCTGGTCCTGTCCCCACCCATCCAGAGGCCTCCCCAATTCCCACCTCCGCCCCAGACAGGGCAGATCCCAGCCCAGAGCAGCCAGGCGACGCGGGTGAAGCAGCCCAGTGGGTATCCTGGGTGGGGTGGCGGCGGCTGGGGGTGGGGGACTCCGGGCCGCGGGGAGAGAAGGCAGATTAGCCCTCTTTCTCCAAGCACAAGATGGCTTTTGAGTACCGAGTACCGAGTCCCCCAGCCCCACCCCCACCCGTCCACCCGCAGCGCAGAGCACCTCCCATCTTTCCATCCGCTCGAGTGGGGGTGGGAGCAGGGGTGGGCAGACGCTCTCCCCTCCGCCGACGCGCACCAGCCACCAGCCTCCACCCTAATTGCCAATTAACAGGCCCAGCCGCCCGCCTAGCTGCGCTCTCTTCCTGCTCAGCTGCCCGGCCCTGGGCTCGCACTGCGCATGTGTGAGCTCTAGCGGTCGCGGTCTCCCTGAGACAGGGAGGGGGCTGCGGAGCAGGGAGGGGGCGCTGGAAAGTTTGTTTGGGGGTTGGGGGGCTGACTCTGCTCAGGGAGCAATGGTTACAGCCTACAGGTTTTCTCACCTGCCCTGGAGTTTGAGCTCCGGGCCCCCTCTGTCCCAGTCCCATTAGCCAAGAGGCCGCAGATCTATAAAACGTAGGGACATGGTCCGCGCACTAGACCCAGGCCTTGAGCCCCACCGGTGCAGTCCTCTGCCCCCCGACCCCCAATTTCAGCGCACAGTGACATAAGGACAACACACTTCCCCCACTACCATATTCCAATTTAACCCAATTTCTTCTCCTCCCTCCCCTCCCCCCCCATAACTGCCCACGCGCCCACCCTCTCACCCTCTCGCCAGCCCCCTCTCCTCTCTAACCAAGACAAGCCGCTGCTGTCCTTATCTTGAAACCGCCACCCAGTTACGGACCATTAGTTACATATTTGAACCAATAAGGAAACACTTACCGGGCGCTGCTGTCACTCTCCCTCTCCCTCTCTCTCTCTCTGCCTCTCTCTCTCCCACTCTCTCTTTCTCGTCTTCCCTCATTCTGTGCCGCTGCCGAGACTGTTTCAGCTCCACATACATATATATACTTTATATAAATTTAAAAATAAAAAAGAGTAATCCCAATAATCAAAAAGCCAAATAAATTTTAAGCAGAGTTGCGAGAAGGAGGCAGGAGGGAGAGCCTGGGAGAGGGGAGGGGCGGAGGCATCTGCAGCTCCCTATCTCAACTCCTGCTCCCGCATTCCTCCTGCCCCTTGGGGGGCTAGAGGGTCGGGAAGGGAGAGAGGGGTGCCCTCTACTCCTGCCTCTCCCCCCACCCCGCTCCCCAGGTGCTTCCAGCTTCCAGCAACTCCATCTGGGAGGAAAGAAATTAAATGAGGGGAGAAAAATAATTATTAATCAGATTAATTAAAAAAAAATACTGGTAATGAAGGGAGCGCCCAGCGCAGGTTTCCCTGGCAATGGTTAGGCTCTTACAGGGAGGACTGTTCTGCGGAGCGCTCCGAACGGACAAACCACAATAAAAAGTTCACGTTCATGGATGGAATCCACATGACTTCTTGTGGCCAATCCAACTTGTGAGTCGATCGTAAACTTTTATTACTCAGCTGTAAATTTTCTGCAAACAACCGGGAATGCGATGCATTTGTGTAGCGTGTGCAAATGGGCGCCACGGTCGCCATGTTTACCCAATTCTCTCGCAGAGGGAGCATCCCCAGACCCCCACCCCACCCCCACCCACCGCCCACTCCCCACGGGCCGGGCCGCTCCTGGGTAGCGCGGAAAGGGCAACGGGAGGACGTGACAGGAGAGAAGGAAGGATTCTGGCTGCTCAGTCAGCTGCCTCCCTTTGCCATACCGAATTTTACATATTTTCCTTAATAAATGGGGTATTAAGGCTGGCTCTGGCGGAACCAAAGCTTTGCAAAGGTTTGTGGCATTGGGGCAGTGCCGGTGGCGGCGTGAAGGGACTGAGAAGGGATTCACTCCCTACCCCTGCTCCCTCCCTACCCCTGTTTTTTCTAGGAAGAGAACAACATCCTTCCCAATGGGGCGTCCGGGAAGCCCCCCCCCACTTCACCCCAGCTGGGAACGGGAGGGGCAGGCGGCTGGAGGCCTAATAACCAAGCCTGACCTGGCCACGGTCTGAAGAGCAGAGAGGGTTGAGACCGGTCCTGGGCAGTCCTGAGGAGGCAGCAGGAGGGATGGGAAGGGGGGGAAGCCTCTATAACCCCCAAAGCGCCCGTCATCCCCAGGTTCCTTTCTCAGAGAAAACGAATGACATTTTCCCCCAAGACCATCCCTAGTGTCAGGTCTCCTCAGTTCCTAGGTTCAGACGGCAGCTTCCTCCTAATCTTTCTAGAATTAAAAATAAAGGCCCACAATCTTGGCTCCCACTTCTTTTTCCTTTGAGTGCATGGTCGTGTGAAGCCTTTTCTGTCTTATCAGGTGGCCCACAGCCGCCTGCCTTTTTCGGAAAAATTCTAGTATCTGGGCAGCTGGGACACACCTTGGAGGCTCTGAAAAAAGAACCAATTCTTCCCCTAAATTCCACCTTCCATGCTAAACACCGAGCACCCGAGACTCCAGACCCCTGATTTTGGCAATGAATCCAGCGTGGGGGAGCCCAGAATAAATTCCCCCATAGAGACTATTTGCCAACCAATCGCAACCCAGCCACTTTCCCCACCAGCTGGAGATCTGAAGGCGCAAAGTTCTTCCCTTGGTCCCAAATTAAGCTGGCATGGGGACTTCCCTGGCTGGGTGCCCCCACCCCAACCAACAGGGGGTCCCTCATCCCCTCCCCAAACTTCCTCCACAGTAAGAGAAGCAGTTCCCTCAGCCGGATGCAGAGACCTCGTTCCTTTTACAAACCCATCCATAAATTTTATAACAGGTAGTTAAAAATTACGACAAGGAAGCGCTGGCCCAGCTTTTCACAATGGGCCGAGGGGAGAATGGGGCAGCACTGCGGGCAGTTCACCGGAAATTTTACTTCTAGTCTGTGGCATAACCTGTCCTGAGTTCGCTTTAACTGGGGCGGGGTGACTCTCTCTAGCCAACACGCGGCCGCTGGGGCATCTCATTTAAGGAAGCTGAGGCTGGGGAGGCCAATCCACTCTCCCATCTCTCCCAAGGAACCCTTTAGGGCACTCACTGCCTCCCTCACCCCCCAGATCCCCTGCAGGCCCGCTACTCCCTTGGCCTCTGCAGTGAAGTGGGGAGGGAGAGAAAATGCCGAGAATTTTCAAAAATGCCAGAGAAACGAATTTGCCCCCCAACTTAATAGCTGCATTATCCCTTCTCTACGGTTGGGATTAGAATAATAAATGCAAGGCGAAATGAGCGAGATGCTTCAACTCAGCAGTTTGAAAGATACTATTTTTCACAAATCACAAATAGCTTTCGGAAGCCACTTTGATTGGCTAATAAACAAGTAAAGAATGGGAGAAAGTCCTATCTGCTGCAGCCGAATGGTCCCCATTCCGGTAATGGGACGGCGGGAGCATTTGGGAGGACGCGTTTCTAAAGAGAGTACAAGCCGCTCGCAATTAAGTTCCCCCATAAAACGGGTTTTGCCTCTTTTTCTCTCCAAACGAGAAAACAGAGGCGGTGGGCACCAGGGGTGGGGGGTCGGGTGCTGCAAGAGGGGGCGACTGGAGCTCTCTTGATCTTGCCCACCCGATGCTTCGCATCTCAAGCGATGCCGGGTGCCGGACGCACCCAGCCCTCCGACGCCGGGCTTGGGGCCACCGGCACTGCACGGCCGGGGTTGAATGGGGCATTGGGTGTGGGGAAAATTCGGCGAGGTTCTTCGAAGCCACTTAGTGTAGGGTCAACCCACTCGGCTACCGGGCCAGCGATTTGTATTAATAGCAATCAGAAGTCCACATTTAAAAATGAAACGGCCCTCGCCGGCCCTCGGAGTCTGGACGCCTGTGGGAAGGCCTGACGTCGGAGCGAAATGCCTCCCCGGCTGGTTGCCGGTGTTTCCCGCAGCAGACGGGGTTACCTGGATGCCCCGCGGCTGGCAGCAGGGACCCCAGGTTCCGAAACATTTCCCCCAGAGCTGCTCAAAGCTGTTCCCGGCTGCCGGCAGCCTGCGCTTCCAATCGGCAGCCTCGCTGGGGCCGCAGGAGTCCCCCATTAATGAGGCCTGATCCAATCCTGTGTTCAGGACCACTTTGAGTGGGAGCCAGGCACCCAGATGCGGGTGAAATTACACAAAATTAGAGTCGACCTGGGCCTAAGTCTGGGAAAATCATTGACCAGGGAACAGAGAGAGAGAGAGAGATAGAGAGAGACAGAGAGAGGGATCTGGCCTCAAAAATATTTCAGTCTTTGGGGGTCTGGTTTTTAAGACCAGAAGATCCCTTCCCCTCCCCTCTCCCCCTCTCATGACTGAATCAGATGACTTGTATCTCTGGAATTTGGTATTATTTGACCAGGATCTTACTGGCATAAACAGATTTCTCTGTCTAGGACCCTCCAGGGAGGAGTGAGAGACACCTTGCCCCCTGAGTCCCTTAGCCTTTGACCCTTTATTTTGGGGAATGAGGAGTCCAATGAAGACTGTCCTTACCCTGCTGTGGCTGGGGTGGGGGACTGTACACGCAGCAGCACCCCCCAACCCAGGCCAATTGACCCACATTGTAAGGCCAGGGCAGGCTGCCCAACTGCCAAGGTGAAGCCAGGAGCGGGCTTGAAACAGCCAGAACAGAGGCTGGAGTAAGTGCAAGCAGGCTAGGTGACAGCGATGGCCCTGTGCTGGCTGCATTCGCAGTTCAGACTGTGGGCCTATGCTGCTTGGCATGCCAGTCCACTCACCTTCTCCTCTCCTCTCCCCTGGGCTTAAGCTTCCTAGACCCCCCACACTCAGGCTTCTTCCAGCCAAGCCCTCCAGACTGCCTTGAGCCTCACATCCTTCCCACCCTGTTCATGGTCTAGTGCTGGGTGCTGAGTACCAAGGGTTGGCCATGAGGAGCATGTGAAGATCAGAAAGCACCCCATTGCCTCATCCTCATCCTCAGCCCCTGGAAGAAAAAGGCCTAGTTGCCAGAGGGGCACAGGGGCAGATTTTTGGTCTGGGCCCAGCCCAGGACGAGGAGGAAGAAGAGGGATAAGAGGGGAGAAGATGCTTTCTTCCCATTGGGATCCTGGCATCCAGAAACCCACTTTGTTTGGAGCCAAGGTTCTCCCAAGAGCATCTTCCTCTTCCTCCTCCTCCTCCTCCTCTTCTTCACCTCCCCCCTTTCACCTGCCCTCCCAGTCCAGCCTGCCCTCTCAACTCTCCTGCCCTTCTCCACGTGAGTGCTCCCAACCCCAAGTCAAATCAGTGGAGGAAACCTTTACCAGAGTGTTGAAAAAGAAGGATAAGGAGGGGAGGGGGTAGAGAATGGGGGGGGGTGTGTGCTGGGAAAAAACAAGTCAGTCATTGCAGCTTCAACTATTTTTCTCCTCTTTTTTTTTTATTATGACTCACGTATACAATACAAAGTACTTGGACCAGAAACAAGGCTGCTGGGACACAAAATCTACATTCATAGCTGGACATAAAGACAAATGACGAAAAATTATTATTATAGATATATTTTAAACGTTTTTTTTTCTTTCGAGCACATTGCATAAACAGAGAATTCAAGACAGAGTTAACTATACATTCAGTGCAATTTAGTTCTACTCTACTGGGGTTAGAAGCACAATAAAAGCGCACAGGACCGTCGGGCTAGGCAGTCTCAGTTGTTGGGGTTTTCTTATTGAAATAAGCAGCAACAAACGACAACAAATCCGCATTACAAATACTCTCAAAGCGGGATTTCTTCCTATAGGTAGTGATAAAATACGTTGGAGGTTTCTTTCTTTTTTTTATTTTAAATTTTTTCTCTTTTTTTCTCCCATATTAGGATTTTTAAAAATTTCTCTCTTTTTTATTTTTTTCAAGATTATTGCAGGTTCCCTTTAGGTAGTATGTTAAAGATTTATTATCATTAGTATTATTATTATTATCAGTATTATTATTATTTTCATGATTATGGTGATTTCTGAGCGCTCACACCAACGCAGCTCAGAGGAAGCTGGGCCCAACAACAGAAATTAGACAGGAAAGGGGAGGAAGGCATGGGCCCGAGTGACCATGGGATGGCTAGGTAGGATCTTAGCGGGTGACTGCAGGCTCCTATCTATCCCGTGGAAAGGGAGGGGGGAGGGGGAGACCCCCATCTGCTTCAGGTTTCCATCAGGTTCCTAGAGAAAGTCAAGGGAGTCTTTCTAAGCGGGGAGCCCCAGGGAGGGAGAGGGGATATTCCTCGCTATCATTTAAAAAATGTCTTTGAACATCTTCCCTTTCTTTTCCCTTCCTTCCTTCAATTTTCTGTCCTTTGGGAAAAAAAAAAGTCAATCTAATACACTAATCCTAGCTTGAAAACAAAGCCACGAGTCTTCTTCTGCAGTTTGAGGGGGTTCCCCTCTAAAATAAATACCAGAGAAGCAGGGAGGTGGCAGGGTGGCAAGACAGGGCCGGGAGAAGGGGCAAAGACGCCAGGTCTCAGACCTTAAAATCCAGGCAGGACTAAGAAGGGTGGGGGGATGGACAAGTGTGTGTGTTGGGGCAACGACTGAGACAGAGACTTGGAACTTTTCGCTGTGTCTCAGTCTCCCCCCTCCAGTCTCCAAACAAATAAAGATCGGGGGAAGTCCAAAGGTAATAAAACCCGAGCTGCAAGTATCTGACAGGTAGTTGGGGTTTTGAGTGTCATTCTATTCTCTATAAAAGCAAATGACAGTCGTAAACTTCTCAATTTATCCGCTACCATAAAACGAAACTTCAAGGGAGTTGCTAAAGGGGGGGGATGTCTCTCTTTTTTGCTCAGTCCTTGTTTTCTTCCTTTTCCTCCTCTTCTTTCTCCTCTTCCTCATTTCCTTCTTCCTCCACTTTCTCCTCGTCTCGGGCTCCCGGCAGTTTATCCTTGTTGTTCTCCTTTTTCCACTTCATCCTTCGGTTCTGGAACCAGATCTTCACTTGTCTCTCAGTCAGTCCCAGGGCGTGAGAGACTTCAATCCGGCGCTTTCGTGTCAAATAAGGATTAAAGAGAAACTCCTTTTCTAGTTCCAAGGTCTGATACCGGCTGTAAGTTTGCCTTCCGCTGCGCCGCCCCGGAGCTGGACAGAACAGAAGCCCAGTCTGGTTATGTTTGGGTGGGGGCCTGGCTTTCCCCTGTCACTCTTCCTCCCCTGAAGTCCCCCCTGTGGTCTCCCCAGTTCCCCTCCCTCCTGCAGAAAAGGCAAGAGTGGAAATCAGGCAAGGGCAGGAAAGTTTGGGGGTTTGTTTTGGCCTGGCTTCACCTTGGGAGGTGGGGGGGGGGCAGGGGCTGGGGTCTGTCTGGAAAGTAGGGGCTGGCAGAGGCCAGGGGAGCACTGTAGAGTCCCCCCAGGCCTGCAGTCCCAGAAAACTGGCCCTTGCAGCTTTGTTCACAAGTGCAGAGGGGCATTGGGTGAGCAGGGATGGGGACAGAGTCTGTTTCCAAAAGGAAGGCATAAGGGCTGGGGGTGAAGAAGTGGGGCTCTGTTCACTGCCCTTCCTCGGATCTCTCTGCCTAATGCTTTTCCAGAAGAAAAAGAATTGATCTCCTGGAATGTATCACTGCTTGGCCTGATTGCTAACTGGAGACCAGCAAATAAATCACGGGCCATCCCCGCTGGAACTTGTCGCCTTCTCGCGTCCCCTTTTACTTCGAAACTGGGCTCTGAGGGGCCACCCTTGGAGGGGCTCATGACCTGAGCTGCCCTGAGGGTCTCAGGGAGACCCCGCAAGCCTTTGATTGGGGACAGCTTGGCGAGGGTCCCCCGGACCTCAGAGCTCACTAATCTGCATGGCCTCCATCCTTTCCGGGACATTTTTTTCTCCTCTCTGGCTCTCTCTTCTCTCCAACTGAGGGAAGTAAAGCAAAGTTGGGGTAGTGGCCCTAAGGCTAGCGCTCTGAGAGGAGGTGGTGGGGGCCCCAGACAGGCAGAGCACCTGTCCTTGGGGTCCCGCCACCCTCTGACCCAGCTAGGGGAGGGAAGCAGAGGTCTCCCTTCACCCCAAGACAGCCTGGCCACTATCCTGGACTGAGGCTGTCTGCCTTATGGAGAAACTGGCTGCTCCAAAGGCTGATAACCTCAGGGTCCCCGGCCCCTTCCCAGCCACCTCCCCAACTTTGACTAGAGATGGTGAGAGGGAGAGACAGAGGGGTGGAGAGGAGAGAGAGACAGACAGACTGACTGACTGACAGAAGTGGAGAAAACGTTTTTTTTAACCCTTTGCACCCACACACCACCTTTTCCCCCACCTTCACCCCAATCCCCCAAATCTCCCAGGCGAACTCTGTGCCCCACCCCCAGCTGAACCTCCCAACCTCCAGCAACCCACTCATGCCTGGGGGTGGGGCCCGAGAGAGCCCCAAGCCAGGACGTAAAGCGAGGGCAGACAAAAAGGAGGCAAGGGGGGGGGGGGAAGACCCCGGAGCGCGGGAGACCAAGGGGGAAAGAGAAAAGGCTTCTCACCGTGGGGTCTCATCCATGGAAACATGAGGCTGGGAGACGAGTTTTGATTTAAGTGGCCTTGTCCTTCGCTACTGTTAGTGTTGGCGGAGGATTTACAGTCGGGATATTGCACCACGCTCGCCTCTTGCTGAGCCCCATAAAGGGACTGTCTGGGGAGCGCCTCGTAGCCATAGAATTTGGAGGCGTCTCCGTGGCAGCTCAGCGAGCACGGGTTCTGCTGGTAGCCCGAGTTGGAGATGCCCGAGGTGCCGTGGTGGAAGAAGTCTTGGACGTGGTGCGAGGCGTGCTGGAAGCCGGGCGCCGAGCCGCCGGGCCCGTACACCAGCGCATGGCTCCGGCCCACGCTCTGCGGGAAGCGGCAGTCGTAATAGGCCGGCTCCAGGGACTCGCCGCCTTTGTACTTGGAGAACAGGGGGTTGACGAAGTAGGAGCTCATGCTGGGCACATGAAAACCCGCCGCCCTCTCCCCTCTGGCTCCCGACTCCCCCGCCCGGGACCCCGAAACTGCCCTCCCCCCCGGGAGCGATCCCCAGGCCGGCCGGCTCCCCGGGGCGGCGGGCCGGGCTGGGCAGGTGGGGGGCGCCTGGGTGCCGGCGGGGCGGCGCAGCTCCCGGGCTGGGCGCGGGCGGCGGCGGGCGAGCGGGCGGCGGCGGCGGCGGAGGCGGCTCTCTTCACTGTCGGTAGGTAGAGCTCGCGCTCTCGCACTTAGCTCTTTCCTTTAACAGCCCAGGCGAATTCCTCAGACTCCCCGGCGGTGGCGGCGCTTACACGCGATTCGCGTTCATCAATCCACGACATGAAGACAGGCGAGAGGGAGAGAGGGAGAGAGGGAGAGAGAGAGAGAGGGAGAGAGAGAGAGAGAGAGAGAGAGAGAGAAGAAAGGGAGGGATGGCGGGCGGGTGGTAGAGGGGTTCAGGGCTGGGGGGGGGACCTGGAAGAAGGGCAGGGGAGGAAGGGGGAGGGATGGGGGTGTGGTATGTTGGGGGGGTGGTGAGCCAGCCCTAGCTAATGACTAGGGCCAGCTTTTCCAAGGTGCGCATTCAGATTTGAAGGTGCCTCTCCCCCCTTCTCTTTTCCTTCCTCTCAGAGAGAGACAGAGAGAGATACCTGAGCCAGCAGGTCAACTCAGGTTACCTCAACAGGTATAAGACCCCCGAGGGGTTGAATGCCAACAAGAAACAGTTGCTCCCCTAACCCCCAAAATGGGCTCCCCAGGGGGGTCCTTAAGTCTGGGGACTCTGAGGAGGAACAAGCGCATCATATCCCCAAACACTTCAGGCCTCAGAACCCTCCATGACTCTTGCCCCTCCCCAGGGTGGGAAGCTGCCCTGTCTTCCCTAGATCCTTAAGATTCTCTTGCCTGCCTGCCTGCTGTGGGTAGTGGAGAGGGCCAGAGGCAGGGGGCACTCCATATACCCAGTCAGGGCTGCACTGTCCCTTCAGACACCAGCTCCTGCCTGAGGCAGGAAGCCCGGGCAATAGCCATGAGCTTGCTGGAGAGCAAAGCTGCTGGTGGGGACAGAGAAGGAGAGGGCAGCTGGTGGGTCCCTGGCTTCTGGCTGGGCTGATCCAGGAGGTTTCTTCTCAGGAGACCCCTTGTATCTGGGTTGGAGGAGACTAAAGCAGGCCTCTTAGCTGTCCCCACATACCCTAACCCCATAGGAAATGCCAGTTCGGCTAGGAGGGGCCCCCTGGCCTCACCGCACCCCCCCCTACACTTCCCCAGGCAGGCTGCCCAGGCCAGGATGTGGATGGGAACTGTCAACAGACACTCTTTAAATATTTACCCACACTTTCTCTGGGGGGCTTCCCCCATCCCCAAGACTGGGTAAATTCAAGTTAATTCTAATGGATAAAGGAACCTTATTCCATCAGCATCCTTTCCTGGCCATAAACATGTACAATTATGTGGACTTAACCCAGACAGAGAGAAAAGGGAGAAAGTCAGAGAGCTGTGGATATGTGTGCTGTGTGCAGGCGAATGAAGACGAGCAATAAGAATGATTTTTCTGGTCCTCCCCTTCCACAGTGTGTGAGGTTGTCATACACAGGGCAACGCGGGGCCATACTCGGGATCCACACATACTGTATGTGCTACCTTCCATTCTGAAAAACATCAAATGCATGCTCACTCAGCTATCACGCATGCCGGGAAGCACCCCGGTCACCTCACAGACACTGTGCACACACATGCACATCCAGGCACATATGAAAATAAGACCTGATAAACACACATGCATCTTTAGCTCTTTGCATCATGAAAAAAATTGCGACCTATTTTCCTTCCACATCCTGGGGTTTCAGGGTTGGATGAGGAAGGAGGCGGTTAGAAAACCAGATCTTTTTCTTCCCCATCCAGAGCCCAGCTCTGGGGATGGAGGAAGAAATGAAAGTGCAGGGGAGGATGGTGTAGAGAGAATGAGCTTCCCCCTGTTGTATCTAAATAATTGCTGAGGAAATGGCCACTCTCAGCCAAATTCCCAAAGGAGAGTCACTGGTGGCCCAGCAAGAGATGCTTCCAGGATCCCCTGAATTTGGAAGAACCTACCCCCATCTGACTTAGGGACCGCCCAAACTCTGTGACACCCAGAACTCTGGCCCTGGAGCAGCAGGAGGGGAGGGTCAGCGGAGGGCCGTGCCAGGGCTGCAGGCCTCCCCAGGGTCCAGGGCAGTAGAGGGCATGACAGAGGTCTCCTCCACTACCAGAGCACGCTGCAGCCTTGGTTCTGGCCCTGCCTTTTCTGAGCCTGTTCTGTGGCTACTGAGCTGAACGAGACAGACTCTGGGCTCCCAGCTTCTAGGTCACTGGGGACTGTCATAAATACTTTCTCTTCCCCTCCTGGAAAGAGGAAGCTGGGCAGGCCGGATCTGCTCTGGGGCCTGCGCCTTATCTTTTAGGGGCTGGGGGGATATCTCGACACTTTATGGTCCAGCGAAAACCCTGCCACAGAGCTATTCTTCCGGGCCTTTGTGTCTTGGAATGCGACTGTCCCGAGTGTGCTGCCAGCACCGTCTGCTCCGAGAACACACCAGTCCCGAAATCCCTGGTTGGACTTGGTTTCCCCTTTCGGGGTGGAGGGGGTGGGGCGTCCCTCGCCTTTTCTTTCTTTCGTTCATTTGATTGTTTTTTTTCTTTTACACGTATCTGGTTGATTTCGCTCCGGGAGCCTGGAAATAAAGAAACCGCAAGCAGCCATCCTTGCTGGGGCGTCTCTGTCCCTCGCCCCGAGGCCTGCACCGCCCTACTGGTACCACGGATTTATGTTCGTTTGTCCGGGTCATTCTGCCTTTTCGTGATAATTACGCGCTGCCTGCTTCGTGCTTATCTCCTCCGAAAAGCGATTATTTTCGGCGCCCGCCCTCCTGAGATTCCCAAGTCTGCTGCCAGAGCGAGGGCCCATCTCCCGCCGCCACTCGCGATTTATTTACACCTCACAGGTGAGAGGATTGATTTGCTCAGAGCCAGAGGGGCCGGGCTGGGCCGGGGCGCCGGGCCTTCTCGTTGCTGCTCCTCGGGGCCGGGCCTCAAACGTCAGTGCGGCCAGGCCGGCCGGGGGCACCGCCGCCGCCTCTAACATTGAGCAACAGCGCCACCTCGCGTCCACTTGCTCCAATGCAGTCCGGCCGGGAAAAAGCCAACAGCTAGAGCAAGCAGGTCCCCAGGCTTGACCCAAAGGTGGGAGGTGGGAGGAGGGAGGAAGGAGTTTCCAAATGGGTGCGCGTGAGAGGGGTCCCCGGAAGGGATTTCCCTCCGGACCAATGCTCTTTTGTTTTCTAAATTCTCGAAATAAACCTTGTCAAAGGTTTCACACTATTTTCTCTTTCTGTCATCCTCCCTTCCCGCATTAAGAGACACTGTGCAATGGAACTGCCGCGATTTCACCCGCGTTCAGGCTCATTTCTGGCCTCGGAACACCTCCGCGCACGCAGATGTACGCCCCGAAGCTCCCGCGACCGCCTGCCCGCGGCGCGCACCCTAAACTCCTCGCTCCTCTTACCCTGCCGCTGGCTCCGCACCGCCTATTCCGCTGCCGCCTGCAGGACTTTGGGGTGGGATTCTGACTTCTCCCGGCTCTTTGCCCCCTGGTTTGTAGCCCATCCCTCTCTCACGCGCGCGCTCTCTCCACCTCTCCCTCCCAGCCAGTGAGGTCCTGTTCTCCGTGGACCATAGACAAAACATTCCTATAATCCGATTTCAAAGGAAAGAGTGTCCACCTTATTTAAACCATAAAACAAGCCCAGACGTCTAGCCAGCTCCGCGCTGCTGTTTTGTTCGGCCCCATTCAGAATCCAGCGCAGGGAGACAAACAGCGCCATAAAAGAGGCATTTTGGGGCCGCGGAAATGTACCTATCCTCTGCCTTCCCAAGTGGAACAACCTTTAGGGTTTTGTGATTCGGACAAAGGAGCAGAGGAGAGGTGGGAGGAGAAGATTAGGGCAGGGGGGGCGTTTGCAAGCCCCTCTTTCCTCCCCAGCTTTCGTTTCTTTCCCCAGATGTGTGTTGTGTTGTTGTGGTTTGAGTTCACAAATGACAATAAATAAAAATAGAATCCAATCCTGACCTGCAGGCTGGAGGCTGAGCTGGTACTGAACAGTGGGCTGGACCGGGTGGGCCTGCTCTGGATCCCACGCTCTGGTCAGGGCCCTCCTTCCTGCCCGGAGCAAGGCCGGCTCAGGCGGGCCGCAGGAAGCAGGCCGCGCTGACGGACGGACGAGGGGAGGCGACAGGGCCTTGGAGCAGGGGCGGGGTGGAGGCCCGGAAACGCCGCCGAGCTCGGGCCGGAGAGAAGCCTGAGTCCCGGCGGTCAGGATCGAGGGAGACGGGTGCCTTGTCCTCCGCCCGGTGCGGAACTGAGGCCAGGGTCCCGGAACACCAAAATGGCCCAGGGGAGGAGCGAGGAAGCGAGAAAAGAGAGAAAACTACAGGCAAAGCACCTTTCAAAAGGACTGAGAAAACAATCGCTTCTGGAATTTGGGGAGGTCTCTTCTTAAGCGGGGAAGACGAGAGGAAATATTATCAAAACAAAATGTTCACCTCTTCCCACCTTCTTCCAGCCCCCGAAATTGGAGAATTTAGTAGAAGGAGGGGGTAGGAGATTCAAATGATGGGGAAGGGGCTGGTCCCTACAAGTGCCTCACCAGTCCTGTAAGGTGATGCCATGGAGGGAGCTGCACAGGGACTGGGGTCCCCAATTATTTTCTTCTACGGTGGTATTCCCCAAGTATTCAGAGCAACACTCTGCACCCTCCCCAGAATGGGCAGCCCGAGATATTAAAGGGCTATATTTCAAGCAGTCTGAGTTTAATAGTTTCCAGATTGGGGGATTTCCGAGAATGGGGGCGCCGGGCCGAGTCATACCCAGCAGCTTGAGTCTGCTTCTGATTAGCAGATGAAAACTGCCGGTTCTGGGGAAGGCGCTCTGGGGTGCTATGCAGCCAACCAGCCCCATTGGGCTGTTACACACACATCCCCACATCCTTGCCCCTTGGGTCCCACAGCCACCAGAGAACCCTCCACTCCTGGCTAATCCCTGACCAGCTTCCTTGGGCCCTAGCTGCGCCATCTCCCAGGAATGCTGCAGCCGCTCAGCATAACCCCGTCACCCCCAGATCAACATTCAAACTAAGCACCAGAGAGAGAGATTGATTAGAAAAGAGAGAACTAGGAGGTGGAGAGAGAGAGAGAGAGAGAGGAGCTGAGAATACATTGAGAAGTAGAAACTAAATCTAATTCTGATTCTGGTTTTGCCATCCTTCTCCTTCCTCCCTCTCTCCCTTCCTTCCTTTTCTTTCGTTCCCTCTTTTTCTTTCTCTTTCCTCCCTCCCTTGCCCCCCTTCCTTCTTTCCTTCCTTCCTCCTTTTCTTCCCTCCCTACTCTCTCTCTGCATCTTCCTTCTTTCACTCTCAATGCCCAGTGCCTGTCCAGCTCCCTGAGGCCTGCTGGGCCTTCCTCCTCACCATTCACCACACACCCTCCCTAGCACTGCCCGCACCACCCCCCCCACAAGCCATCCCTCGAAGCACCGATGCAGCCGGGCAAGAATCCAGCCCGGGCCCTCACCCAGCACCCAACTTTCATCTTTACCTATCTCTTCCCTCCGATCTCATGTACTCATAAATTATTACAATTAATTACAGCCAGGGAAAACCATTCATGCCGTGCCCCCACCCCCAGGGACTCCATCGAGCTACCAGAAGACTCACAGGCAGCCAGCCTGGGCAGGCACAAGCTGGACCCGGGCCTCGGCAGCCTCCACTGCACCCCGGCAGCCCTCAGCCCCATCGCACCCTGCCTGGAGAAGTGGAGGGGACTTGCCCTTCCGAAGCAGAGGGAGCCCCTTGCCTGGCTCCCGCCTCCCCCAAAGGATCTAAGCACTTGCTTCCTCCACGCCAGAAGCCTGGGAGCCACAGGGAGGAGAAATAACGAGAACTGGATACGGTTGGGTTTCTGGTTTTTTAAGTGACTTCGATATATTAACACAGAGCTGTTCTACCATAACAAACAGAAGCACGTTACAGGACGGACTCTGGGGATGAGGAGACACTGCTATGTACACGCCAGAGGCGCTGGCCTGAGCCGCTGGACCCAGCCTGCGGCACGGTCCCTGGCCGTCGCCCCTCGGCTCCTGGGCTGGGAAGCATTCTTGTCTATATGTGTGTGTCTTCTTTTTGTACAAAATCTGCACGCAGAGCACCCCAGGCCTGGGGAAGGATGGCCCGGACCAAATACAACACAGGAGAAAAAAAAAATAGAAATATAGCGATTCAAGTACTGGCTTCTCTGAAGAAAGGAGAAAAAAAATCACATTTGTGTGTGTCATTTATTTCAGTTGCGCTGGGAGAAGAGAACGCGGTTTCTCTCCCGGCCTCCTCCTCCTTGCTGGGTAGAACTAACTAAAACACCAATTTCTCAACACTGAACCCTCCCAAATCGCAAGAGTTTTCCTTCTCCCCTTCCCTTTTTTTTCTTTTTAAGCCGATTGGCTTTTCTCTATCTTGCTCTTTCCTTTTCTTTTTCGTGCTGTCTCCCGCCTGGGTTGGGGTATTTTTGTGGGTTTTTTGTTTTTCCCTTGGCTGTGCCGAGGCAGCAGGCTGGGGCAGGGTTTAGGATTGCTCCTTGTCGGTTTTCTCTTTATTCATCTTTTTCATCTTCATTCTCCGGTTCTGAAACCAGATTTTGACCTGCCGCTCGGTGAGGTTGAGAACCCGGGCCACCTCGTACCGACGGTCCCTGGTTAAATACATATTGAAGAGAAACTCCTTCTCCAGTTCCAGCGTCTGGTACTTGGTATAGGGGCAGCGCTTCTTCCTTGTGGAGCGGGCGTGAATCCAGTTGGCCACGGGGTTGCCTGGAGGGCCAAACACAGGCAGGGGTCAGTGGAGCCCCCTTCCAGTCCAGGACGCCTGCCACCCCACCCCCAGCCTCAGCCAGGCTCCCCAAACCCAATAATTGAACCTGAATTTGGCCACGTTTTACTTGAGGGATTTCCCCCCTTACTCCTTTTGCGTTCTCCCCCCTCCTCATCTTCCCCCTCTTCGGTTTCCAGCACCTAAAACGATAGGAAATCGAAGCTATCAGAGCCTCTACAGTCTGGTCCTCAGCTTCAAGAGTAGTAATTCGAGAATATCTCCATAAAAAGTCCAAATTCCCAACCGTTTCATAGGCCCATAAACACTTCTCTCTCTTGTTTTTTATTTTTATAGCGAGGTCTCTCTCCTCCCCACTTCCCTCCTCCTCTGCCCCCTCCCATCCTCCCAGCCCACGACCAAGTCCTGAAATTTCAGCAGTTCTGCTTCCTGACCCTGAGAGTCCCCAAGCCCCTCACTACCCTCTCCAGCGCCCCATCTCCACTCTCTCAGAATTCAACCCTGATGAGGCGAATTCTCAGAGTGATGCTGGGATGGGAAAAGCCTTTCTCCTCTCCCCAGGGAGCTGCTGGCCTTGGGGACAGGCTCCCCTATATCTCAGCTTCCCTGTTTGGCTTCCAGTGCCCCCTCCTCCTGCCAGCCCCAGGACAGGCTCTGCAGGAGCCAAGCCTCCAATTTCAGGTTTATGGGAGTAGCTGAGGGCAAGGAGGGAAGCCTTCAGAGGGGTATAATTAGGCCCTGGCCCCTTATGGGGCTTCAGGAAAGGATTTCCTGCAACCCCCTCCTGGGACTCCCCCAGACACTTCCTCACACCCAGGGGCTGCACCCCTTACCCTGCTGTTTCCCCTTCTTTCCTCTTTCTCTGGACCTGCAGCTCTCACCTGTCCCCCCACCCCACCTCACCCCACCTCACCTCACCTACCCCTGCCTTTCTTTGCAATACTTAGAAGGCCCCTATTTCCCTGATTGGAGTGTGTGTGTGTGTGTGTGTGTGTGTGTGTTGTGTGTGTACAATTCTCTAATTTGGGGAGATACCGCTTCCCGCTCCCCACTCCTCATCCCTGACCCCCATTCCCACCCCTCTCTCCTGCAGACGCTCAGAAGAGAGCTCTCAAGTTTAAGGAGACTGGGACCCCACTTCTCTCCCCCAACTCTGGAAGTCCTGATCTCTCCAAGTTCCCAGGCTGGGAAAGCCCCCAGACCCCTCACCCAGGGTTCCTGGGGGAGAAGCCCATGGACCCTCTGTTTTATGAATCTCTAGTGGGATGAGGACCCCTACACTGCCTGGGAGGTAGGGGGTGGCTTTTCTCCTTGGGGTTATTTCCTCTCTGCCCCCAGTGTCCTCCCCATCTCTCCCCCATCCCACCCCAAACCATAAAATGAACCTTGCCCCCACCCCATCCCCTGGCCCTGTCTGCATTTCTTTGAAAGTAGCGACTGAGCCAAAAAGCCTGGGCCGGGGGTGTGAGGGCGGGGGTCTCATCAAAGCCAGCTCCTGGGAGAGGAGCCCCCATCAGCCTTCTCCCCACCTGGCTCCCTGGGCCCCCTTCTCAGACCTTCCTGCCCCTGAAAGCTCCCCAAGGTAATTCGCTTTTATTGAGTCCTCACCCCCTCTCCCGCGCTCCCTGCGCCGCTCGGAGGGGCTGTAATCCGGCTCCCCCCGCCCGGCCTCCCCTCCCCTCCCGCTCGGGTTGTAAAGGAAAATTGCTCCCAACTTACTGGGGTCCAGGTCGGCCTTCTCCTCTTTGTGCTTGCTGCCGGCGAGGGCGTCCGCCTCGGGCGAGGGCAGGGTCTGCGGGGCGCGGTCGCGCAGTTCCCCGGGCGAGCCGTACATGTAGTCCGGGTAGCTGCGGCCGTCGCCCGGGCCGCAGTCGGCGCGGCGCCCGGGGTAGGCGTCCGGCTTGAGGGCGTAGTGACGGCCCCCGGCCGGGAAGCTGGGAAAGGAGACGGCGCCGGACAGCGGCTCGAGCCAAGTCCGCATGTAGCGCGTGTCGGCGCCGAGGTGGGGCTGGGGGCCGTACGGGTGGTAGACCACGGACGACTGCGAGGGCACGGGCGCCCACGACGTGCTGAACACGGCCGGCTTGGGCGCGAAGCTACAGGACGGAAAATCGCTACAGTCCGGCACCAAACCGCTGGGTCTGGCGGCGGCGGGGTGAGCCCCCGTGGCCGGAAACCTGGACGCTAGGAGGTCTTCATTGTCGTGAGAGATGAGCGAGTCCACGTAATAGTTACTGATGGGCCCCGTCGCCGACATCGTAACAGGGTTTTACATACATAAGATTATTGTATGAACTGTATATGTACTTTTTATCTGCTCACAGAACAATCAAGGCAGGTAATTATTTTTCCAGCCTTTTCCCCGCAGCTCATTGGCTCCCCGGCCCCCACGTGATCGTATTTACCCAAAAATACGGCGCGGATCAATGCGCAGGGGCTTTTTTTCCTGGCTTTTTTTTTTTTTTTTTTTAACCTTCTCCCACCCCCTTCTCTCTGCTGATCCCCGCGACCTGCGTTTTCCTGGGGGTTCGCAACTCTGGACCCAAGGACCCGGCCACCCCCTCAGGACAACTCGCATCTCAGCAGAGAAGCCCCTGGCTCGTGTCCACTCCTAAGCAGATGGCCTCCGCCCCCACCCCCGGGAGGATTTCTTAATGGTGTGCAAGTGCCACTCCCCGAAGCCAGGGTTTCCGGACCCCCGGGGCCGAGCTGGGCGCGGGAGCCCCGCAGGGGCGGAGAGGCCGGCCGAGGTAGGTGGAGGAACTATTTCTTGACGTAATCCGTCTCTGTCGGCCCCGACGCTCCCGCAGTCTCTGCGCGAGCCTAGATCAGCGATTGTCAGTTCCGAACGTGGCTTTTAAAAATACGTTTTTAAACAGTGTGTATGTATGTATTTCTTTCAGGAGCAGCAGCAGCGAGGGAGGGAGAGTGGGAGGGGACTGGGGAAGCTGGGGTGGAGGGAGGGAAGGAGGGGAAGGAGAGCGTCCTTCTGCCACTGGCCAACTCAGCCCCCCAAATTTGGGGCAAGGGAAGCTTGGGGAAGGTGGTCTGCGGGTGGGAGGGGTAGGACCTCGGGACCTCGTACACCTTTGTCACCAGAAGTCCTCTCTTGGCTTTGGCACAGATATGCAAACGCCTTTATTTTAAATTTATTGTCTGTATCTATTTATCTTTCTTTGCCAGCCTGAAGAAGTGGAGGAGAGACCTACACAACTTCAGTGGGGTGTCCCCATCCCGTCTTCCTGCTCGCCCTCCTTTGCCCCTAACTCCATCTCTGAGACATCCTGCCCTCCCCCGCCCCCCAAAAAGAAGTCACTCCAGGGCTCTGTCTGCAGAGAGCCAGGGTGAGAGCGGGCAAGGCAAGAGAGCGACCTCGGTCGTGGGCAAGTAGCTTGTTTTTACGTCCTTCAATAAAAATTTTATGAGGATCATTTGATTGTTCATAAATGTGTCTTTCATTAAATAAAATTGTAGGCTGTTTTTGGAACGGGAAAAAAGCTACAGAGGAATGGGAGAAAGCAATTTCTTTGGAGTCAGACACAGGAATTCTGGAGGGGTAGTGTGATTGTAGGGAAGATCACACAACTTGGATTCCCCCCCCCCGAAATAAGTTGGTCGCTACCCTCCTCCTTGAATCTGGGGTTCATTGCCCAGCCCTCTGCTTTCCATCACACTGTCCCATGGTGGTTTAGCAAAAGTGGGCTTTAGGCAAGCAGGAAATTCTCAATGTGGGTGCAAGAGAGGGGGCAGGGAAGTTGGCTGGGGGCGGGGGAGAAGAGCAGGTGATGTCCCCAGAGACAGATGCACCCTAGGCAGGGCAGAGTGAGTTTGAAGGAGGGGTACAATTTCAGGGTCAGCAGGAAAGAGTCCAGTTTGCGCTAGGGGAAATAGGCAGGAGCTGAGGCTAAGACACAGGCTCTGAGGCAGCAGGGAAGGACGAGTTTTCCCAGATCCGAGACGCCTGCCCTTCTTTCCCCTCGTGTTCCCAGGAAGGGACCAAATGCCAGGGGTGGGGGGCAGAGGCTGCTTCCCCCCCACCCCACATCTCTGTCGACCTGTCTCCTCTGGGGAGGAGAAGGGCTAGAGATAGGTGTCCCAGAGAGTGTAATATGTGTGTTTGGGGTGGGGGGAAGTTGAGGGGGAAGGATAGATCTGCAGCCCGAAGCACTGACCCCAGCCTGCCAGGCCCCCTCCCCAGTCCCTACTCCCCCCCCACACACCCCCAACCCCGGTTCTGTCCTTTTCGGTCCAGCAGGGCTGGGATTTTGACACATGGTGGGGGCGTGACGTGAGAAGTACCGGGCTGGGGAGAGACGACCCGGGACCTCAGCCTCTTTACCCTCGGCTCTGATTATCTTCTCCTGCCCCGGACTGGACTGGTCTGGGAAATCCAAATTACACCGAGAAACAGCATACCTCTTTGGCCTTGATGGAGTTGGGTTAGCTGTCAATCAAAAATTCTCCCTCACTAATTCAAGGAAAAGACAGGAGATTCCCATTCCCCTGCCTAGGCTTCCTCCAAATCCCCAGCGCCATCAGCACCTCCCCCAGCCCAGGCGGCTGGGGACCCTGCCTGGCTCTTGGGTGACTGCTGGCAATGCTGAGCAGAGCTGTGTAGCCTTCAGAGGGCCTGGGGCCAGACTGCGACCAAGAGGACATCAGAGGACAGAGCCTGAGACAGACTGAGCCCGAGACAGCCTGAGACAACAAGACTGAAGCACGGCACCAGGCCCATAGAGAGGAAGGGAGAAAGGAAGGAGGGAAGGAAAAAAGAAAACGGATTAGGATAAAAGAAAGAAAGAGGGGAGAATTACAGAAAAGAGGGGAGGCAGGATGAAAAGAGGGGGAGAGCAGGGAAAGGAAGGCATGCAGAGAGCGAGCCGGAGGAAGGGCGGCGACAGGAAGGCAGGACCGGGCAGGGCGCGGGCTGGCCGAGCAGCCGTGGCATTGTGCAGCCCGCTGGCTGGCCGGGCCTTTGCCGCGGGACCAGCTCCGGGCGCTGCGGCCACTTCTGTCTGGACACAAAGGAGGAAGAGGCCTCCTCTCCTGCCTCTCCCGGGCGACCTGCTGAGGTGGGTACACCAGGCCTCTGGGATATAGAACCCTAACTCGGCCCAGGCAGCCGCCCAGGCAGCTGGGAGCTGAGCCACGGTCTCGTCAAGGAGCAAAGAAGACATGAGGAAGGAGAAGGTTTCACACCCGCTCCTTCTTTGCATCTTCGCCAGGGAACAGAGCCCATCTGTCCCAACCTCAGTCTTCTTAGAAGAAAGATGCCCCTACAGCCCCTCTCCTGTGAGCCTCTACTATTTGGGAGAGCCCCCCAGACATACTGGCTGTAAACAGATGCCCCTTTCTCTGCTACCCACTTCGGTCACCGCTTTCTTTTCAACTCTTGAGCAGCCTGCCCACCCAGCAGAGGCAGCAGCAGTGGGGCAGCCTGGATCACCAGGCCCACGCTCTCCGCTGCCGTCAAGTTCCCTGTCAAACTGAGGGGAGATTGTCGCGCCTTCATTTCGGAGAGTGAACTCAGACCCTCCTCACTCAGGCACAGACACAGCTGTGGATCAGGAAGCAGGCCTCGCCCACAGCCCCCTCCCCACCAACGCCCCATTTTGCCTAGGCCTTGCTGAGAGAGGCAGCCAGGTGGAGGGGGGCTGGAAGAGGCTGGGAGTCCCTGAGTTCACCAGGCCACCAGGCCGAGGTCCCTCAGGTTCCACACAACTGCATGTGGGTAGTACCCCTCTTCTCTGCATTTGGAGATGGGGTGGCAGGTCAGGGCTCTGAAGCAGACCTTCAGGCTCCCCCCAAATCCAGGCCTGTAGGTGTCGGGGCACAAAGGATGTGGGAGAACCAAGAAGGAGGGGTTTGTCTTCCCAGGTTCAGTTATGCCTGCTGAATCTCCCGCCCGGTTCCCAGCCTCCCTCTCACCCCCACCACTCCCTTCAATTCTCCTCATCACCGATGGGGAACCCAAGGGACTGGAGGCCACTGGGAGTCCCTGTTGGGGACGGGCGGGGGGACCCCAGCTTTAGCTAGCAGCTGTGCATCCACTCTAGTTCTTAGAGCTCTCTTCTGACCCCAAGAGACGGCACTGGGCACAGGAGAGGCCCCGCGGGGGAGGGGCACCCTTACTGCATCACCTCAGACCTGGACAGCTGGGACCACAATCCAGCTAGCACCACCGTGGGAAGGACAGACAGACAGAAAGACAGGCAGTTTATACTCATCCCCTCCCCTTGCCCTGCATCTCCCTTTTAGTGATTTAAATTCCCTCCGGTTCAATCCACACCGCCAAGTTCGGATTAAATTTAAAACAGGCTTTTCCCAGTCCCCCAGCGGGTCATCCCCACGCCCGCAGGAAGGGCGCCCGCTCCCGGCTCGTCAGCGCGGAGGAGGCTTGTGTGTACTCCATTTGCTTTCATTTTCCTTCTCCCCCTGAAATGGGCTCAGTTCACCTCTCCGCTGCCCTCTCCTCCTCCCCGCCCCCTCCTTGGTTCCCCTCTACTTTCCCCCCTTTTCTCTCCTGATCCCTCTTTGTTGGGAAAAACACACCCACACACACAACTCCTCCTAGCTCAGGCCTGCGCTGGAAGCAGAAACTGAAATCTCCTGGCCTGCCGCGAGGAGACCAGCGTCCTGCACCCACCCCAGGTGGGTACCCGCGATCCCTACACACTAGGAGTCCAGTCGCTAAACCCAGCAGGAGTGCAACCCCCAGGGGCTGTGAACGTGGCCCTCTCAACGCCACGGCCTACATTCCCACCGGCCCCTGCCCAGCCGCCCCACAGCGAACGGGGCTATTTCCGGCTCCCCCAACCCGGTCCGGTTTCCCCGCCTGTGGAGTGGCTGGAGGGGGAGCGGCCCCAGAGCTAGGGGTGCTCTGCGCTTGGAGCCCCCATGGCCTTGGGCGCCTGGTTACCCGATCTTTGTGTGATGTGTGTGTCACAAGGAAATTTGCAGTGACTTTGGAGCCCAGACTCAGGAAGCCGAGGTGGCGAAAGGAGAGACAATAAGGGTCCGAAGTACAATTAAGGGGCCAGAGCCGCTAGGCTCTCCCCCGCCTTCCCTGCCAGACTAGGAGCTGTCTGGCCTCAAACCTCAGGGCAAGCCGCGAACCTGGAGCCGGAAACTCAGCCCATGGTGGAGGGAACCAGAGGATCCGGCAGCCAGAAAGCAGGAGGAAAGCTCCCTCCAACTTGGGCGCGCACCAACCAGGTCCGCTGAGTTGCAGAGAATCCAGTGAATGAAAGTGTACGTTCCGACGAATTTGCCCGATTTTTTCCAGCCTTTGGAAGGACTGCCTAGGGTTTGGAACGTCTCAGACGGACGGACAGACAGACAGGCAGGCAGGCAAACCGCATCTCCGGAGGCAGACAGACTCACAACATGAGTGTGAGCCTGAAATCAAATACAGGTTCAACATTCCCCAGGCCTCTGTGCCGGGCCGGATGAGCGCCGATCTCCCTACCTTCTCTCCCCTCCAGGGCGTTGGGCAGAGACCCGGAAGACTCGGTCCCTCTGGCTTGGTCCAATCCCGCCTCGGGAAGCGCCTTCGTTACCTGCTCCTCGGCTCCCCACGGCCACAGATGCAGGGAAGCCGCCTCCGCCGGGGGAGGGAAGCCCCGGCCACCGCAGCCGCCGCTGCCCGCCCTCCTTCCCTCCCTCCCTCTTCCTCGCCCTCCCTCCCTCTCTCCCTCCCTCGCGCGCTGCCGCTCGCGGGGCCCTCCCGCGGGCAACCTGTTCTGGACCAAATCCAGGTATCTCCGAAAGAGACAAAAAAGAAAGGACCTCTTACGTGGAAAAGAAAGACCTTTAACTGCATTTATTTTTCACGCTCTGACCCTTGGTGGGCCTCAGTTCAGACGTCCTGGGCCCGGCCCTGCAGCTGCAGAGGTGTGCGGTGCCTGCCGCCTCGCCCACGCTGGCCGCCGCGCTCCGCGCACTGTGCGCTGCACACTCTGGGCCGCCGCCCCCGAGGCCCAAACACCAAACAGACCTCAAGGTCCTTACTACAGACTCAACCTCCGGTTGCCCGCCTCGCCGCTGGCCTCTCCCCGGGAGCCCGCTCCGCTCCGTCTGCGGCCAAAGTCCACACACAATCCACCTTGTTCGTGCTCTCGCGCCCGGCCGGACACCCTTCCTAGCCAAGGCGCCCACTGGCCACCCTCGGGCCGCGGCCTTGCCCGGGGCTGCAAACCTCCTCCCCTGCACGGGACCCACACAAAGCCCAGTGTCCTGACGCTCCCACCCGCAGCCCCCCGTCCCTGGCCCCGATGCCCTGCACCTGTTCCTGAGAAGGGCTGCATCTCCGGGCGAGCCGAGGCAGGCCGGTGGGCCCGGGCGGAGGGTGCTGGGGAGCCGAGGTCCCAGGGAGGCCACAGAGGCTCGGCTGGCTAAGCCGGAGCCCCCGCAGGCGGGCGAGAGATCTCAGAGACCAAGGCTCTCCTTGTCGAGCTCTTGCCTTTTCCTCCTTCTCCTGCAAGTCTTAAACACTCACACGCCGAGAGTTCAGCTCTATAAATCCTGCTCCTCTTTCCCATATCATAATTAAAAAAAACCAGTAGGGGAGGTTTTAACTTTTATTGCGATTTCTGGAGTTGGGCTGCGGAGCATATATTAAGTTTACGCTTATGCACTCTCGGCGGGGAGGGTCCTTTAAGAAATAAAAATCCATCTTAATATCCGCAGACGAGAGATAATTTTTTCCCTCCTCTTCACGCTGTTTCTTTTGAAGACTCCCTTCCAGCGAAGCGAATAAATAATCACCATTGCCTTAGCCATGATCCACGGCCCCAGGGCCCCTTGGTGGACTCTGGCCACCAGACTGGCCCTCACCTTGGCCCTGTGAGAATGTACCCCATTCCCCAGGATATGGGGGGGCACCCTGACCCATAGCTCTGTGGCCACCCACCCCATAAGCCCACCAGCTCTGAAACAGATATTAGGGCAGAGAGACCCAAAGCACAGAAGTCGTTCATTGGTGAATTTCGGCCCATCAGGGATGTTGTCTCCAAGCCAGGCACTCCTGAGCACCCAGCCCCTGCCTGGGACTCCCTTCACTCCAGCTGGCCCCGGGCTTCTGACAGCCTGAAAACTCAGAGACTGCTAGGGGCTCCCAAACTGGGGAAGCCCTTGCCTGCCTCGCACCAGCTGGCCTTCCTCTCTGAAAACCTCCCCATTTCCCCAGGATCCATTGGGCGATTTGAGCACTTCCTTCCAAGGGAAGAGATTTTTTTCCCCTACCAAGGGCTGGGGGACAGACAGAAAGACAGACTGACAATTTCAGCTGGGGAGAAGGAAGGCCCTATTCCCATTTTCCCCTCTAGTCTCCATGGGGTCTCTTCGTACAGGAGACAGGGAAAAATACACGAGTGTGCACAAAAATATATACAGGGGATCTGAGAGAGCCTGGAGGAGACAGAGATATAGAAACAGAGAACCACACTCATCCAAGGTTACATATAAGCCCCCAGCAGAAAACTGCGTGAATACAGAACTCCATGTACATATTGTGTTCCGGGGACGTGATTTTGTTCCCTTGTCTGAAAGTTTATAATGTTTTAATAATCATAATAATTCCAAAGTAAGAGAACCAAGAACCTGGCTTTCTCTTTCCCAGTCTCTCTGAGAATGGGGGTGTATCTCCCCATTCTCCCTGGGCCTCCTCAGTTTTCTCTGCAGGCAGAGAAACCTCGCTGGAGAGCCCTCTCTCTAGTAACCAGGACCAGAATTGAGCAACCAGAGGGGCCAAGGAGGGGAAGAAGCTTTGCAAAGTTGCACATTGCTTGGATTCTCCCTAACCCAGACCCTCCCCTCCTCCCCCTGGCATCAGCCAACAACTTCCCCAGCAATATGGTAATGGTGGGCGCTGGTAGCCTCCTTTCACCCAGACATTTCCACACAGCGCGAAGACAAGCAGCTGCCTGACAGGCACAGACACAACACACCAAGGCCTACGGGCAACAGACAGCTAAAAAGAGACCAGAGCCAGATTCTTGCCCTGATGTTTCCCAGTAGGGTAGGTGTGGGGGGTTTCTACTTGGACTGGATGGCTTTCCTCCAGCCTACTAACACCCTAAATATGCCCGTCTCCTGGCGATGGAGATATAGAAGGGGAAGGTGAGGTGGCTGAGCTGGTGCTCAGAGTTTCCCAACTCTTAGGACCCCAGGCACCCCACTCTTCTAAGGAGAAGCTCCAGCCCCAGCCGACTGGAGGCAGACTTTTTTCCTTGGAGGTGGAAGGTAGGAGAAGCTAACCCTTCCAGAGACTCCTTTCTCTTTCTGTGGTCTTCTCTCTCCTAATCATCCTGCCCCACCCTGCTACCCAACTGAGCTGGCCCACCAGGCCACCTCTTACTCAAATTCCTGAATTTCCTTGGAATTGGTTAGACCTTCTTTGTCTGTCTCCATCAGGTGGGCCCAGGAAACAATAGCTGCAGGAAAAACTCCTCTCCCTCAATCACGGGGATGGGGACAGGCTGAGGAATGGACAGGATAAAGCGGGGTTCTCCAGACTTGTGGTGTAGCCCCACTCACAGCTAGCCCGCCTCAGTCTGTACCCACTTTGCCCTATCTAGGAGGGGGGCTGGGGGCAGTCCCACTGGGGAGGGTAGGAGCAGGATAGGTGGGTTGGGGGCCCTCGACGATAACCGACTGATGTAACTCAGGCAGTTTCTTGTTGCCGAGTTCAAAACTCAATCCCAACAACATGAAACTACCTAAGCCACAGATCAGCTGAGCGAACAGGGCGGGAGATTCAGCTTTGCATCTATCAGGAGGAGAAGGGAAGGGGGTTGGGGAAGGAAGAAATTCAGCCCCGTCCCCCTTTCCGCCCTCACGACCTCCCTAAGGACTAGAGAGTAGACTTTGGGTGGCTGGGTGGGTAGGGGATCTGACTGCCTCATCAGCTGCTAGTCTAAACAAATCGCTCAGAGAGACTGGTGAAATGGGACCTCCAGCTGCCAAACCCCCGCCCCGCCCCCAGCACCGCAGTGGAGCTACCCCCCTGCCTCTGGCCCTGGCCCTGGGGGAAGCTGGAGTGTCCTTCCACTCTCCAGCTGGGTCCCCTGTCTTGCCCTTCTGGCTCTCCTGTGCTCTCCTCCTAGATTCCCTCTGATCTTCTCCGTCTCTCAGCTGGGCTCTGGCTTCCCTTCGTCTATGTGTGGCTGAACCACTCCAGAGCCTCTTCCAATCAGGCCACTTGCCTGGCAAAGCCCCACGGCCAGGCAGAGTGGGGACCGAGAGCCTGGCTAAGGCTCACGTCCAAACCAGCAGAAAGCAGGAAAACCTAAGCTTCAAGCTCCAACACTCTCTAGCCCATCCTCCCTCTGCTTCCCCCAGCAGACGACCAGAATGAGAGACACCTAGACCCATGTGTCGAACTCAAGGCGGCCCTAAGTGACCGAGTAAAGAAAGAAGCCAAAAACCACCAATTTACCCCTTTGACCGCCGAACCCCACGGCAACGGGCTGGGGACGGGGAGCTCACGGCCACTGCCCTCCACTGCGAGCCGCCACAAGGCAAGCCTGGGCTCTCAGCAAGCGCGGATGCGCGAAACACCTTCCACCCTGCTCTGCCCACTGCGCGCTGGGCACCTGGGGACGCCGCTAGTCCCCACGCCACCGCCAAGAGAAGAACAAGAAACCGCTTCTCTTACCTTGTCGCTGCCTCGTCCTCCTCCTCCTCCTCTTGCCGATGCCCGTGCTTCTGCTGCTGCTGTCGAGGGGGGGTGGCTGAGCTCCTTGTCCCCCTCCGGCGGTTAAGTTTATTCCTTTCCTTGGATAGGTGGGGGGCTCTTGGGGTTCCCCCGAGCAGCGGTGGGGTGCGCCTGGCCCAGCACCCCAGGCAATCAGATCCGTCTGCTCCTCAAGATTGCAGTTTGCTCTCTGCCTCTTTCCCTCCTCCAGTCACCTTTAAATGCATCTTTTACTGCAGCACCACATTATATTTGCAGATCATAAAATCCACCTCTCGCGCGCACCAAGACCGTCCTGACATTACTGTTTTATGACCTTGACTTATTGTGGTCACCTGGATAATATTTAAATCAACGTTATGGTCTCTCACTTACATTAAACCCGCCAAGAGACGTTCTAGAAAGGCTCTAGGAGATGACTCAAACACAAAACACACATCCACACACTCAGCCTCTTTGGGGGGAGGGTGTCGCTAAAAAAACGCTAAAAACAAAAAACCACCCATTTGAGGATTATGATTCTGGAAATTTATTAGGATTTTTTTCTCCATTAAGGAAGCTACATGCAAAAGATACAACATACAGAATATCTTTAAATAACACAACTCCCAGACAGGGACAGGGCGATATTTGGGGGAGGGGCACTCTGTCTTTGCTTCACTATGTTCTATTTTAAATTAAAAAAATTTTTTTTTGCTCCTCTGGATGGAATTTCTGAGATGGCAGTGCATGGGGGATGTAGGGGTGCTGGGAGAATGGGAGAAAAGCAGAAAGCAGTACAAATACGAGACTTCAAGCAGATTCTCAGAGCGACTGGGAGGTGAAGACACAGAGAGGGTTTGGTGCAGGCGCTGGACGCTACGACAAACACACAAACACTAGCTGAACTTTCCAAAACGTCTATTATTCTAAGGAGGAAATGCAGCAAGGAAGGAGCGATTCTGACTGTGCTCTTCGAGATTACAGACCTTCTCTGGTTGATTTTTTTTTTTCCTTTTTTTCCCTATAATTGGGTGGATTCGACCTTAACTTTGCCTGGAGAACGGGGTGCTATGTGTGAGTGCGTGGGTGAGTGAGGGGTTGACACACACACCAGCCACACTCCCACCCTCGTCTATGCAGGCACACCACACCCCACAACCCAGCACCCCATTTCTCATGCTTTAGGTGGACACATCTTCGCAGCACGAACCATGGGTCCCTTGAAAGGAGTGTCTGAGGTCTTTGCCTTTTTTGCAGGCGTGTTGCATTTATACTCAGGGAGGAAAAAATATATATACTACCAGGCACAAAGGGAGGAGGGGTGGGGAAAGGAAGGAAGGGGGGGAAGAGGGGGAGTGGGAGGGGAGGCCCCTCGCTCAGGTGAAATTGAAATTGGAGGTCAGTTCCCGGATTCGATTCTCTCGGTTCATTTTCTTGAGTTTCATTCTGCGATTTTGAAACCAGATTTTGACTTGTCTGTCTGTAAGGTTAATGGTCTTGCTAATCTCCAGGCGGCGCTCTCGTGTCAAATACATATTGAACAGAAATTCTTTCTCCAATTCCAGCGTCTGGTGTTTAGTATAGGGACACCTCTTCTTCCTTCCGCTCTTTGCTGTCAGCCAATTTCCTGTGGTGTTTTCTGCCTTTATCTCCTCTGTTAAAAATAACATTATTTACATAAGTATCCCTCGAAGAGGCAACCCTCGCAGCACTGCAGCCTTGGCCAGCTTGCAGTGGGGGCAGCTGAGGGAGCACAGGGGAGCTGTTCTCGCCCCACAGGCCTGGCTGGTGGGGTCCTCTTGGCCTCAAGGCTCTTAGAATTTCTTTGGGGTCTAGACTTACACGGGAGAAAGACAGAAAGTACTGCCTCCAATGCGTCTATTAAATTTAATCACCCAATCCACCTTGACCTAGCATGTTCTGAGTACTCCTGCTCTCCCTTGGCTTGCTGACCCTGGTGTGCACTCTAAGCCTCACCAGACCCCGCCTCCTCTCTGTTCCTTGCCAGCTCTGTAAAAATCCAACCAGAAGGAAAAGTGTTTTCCAGGCCTCAGACCGGGTGGCAGAGGCCACCTCGCTGCCCAGAGCAATTTCCAGAGAGCTTTGACCCCTTTCAACGCAGTGGAGGGATGTCGCCCCAGACTCTGCAGCCAGAGGCCATTGCAGCCGTCTCTGCACCAGATCCCCAGCCCTGGCTCCCACCTGAAGTGTCACAGAGCGACTCTACCCCATTGGATCTCCCATTGCCAGCTTTTCCTATCCCGGCCATTTCCCCCAGGAGTAACTGAGGCAGGGAGCTTGTGCAGGCAGCAGAGGTCAGGGGCAACAGCTCTGGGGCATGCTGAGGAGTCCTCAGACAACTGCCCTGGCCAGAGACCTAAGGTCAAGGGAGAGAGAGATCCTGAGGAAATGCAGCCTCCTGGAAATCTCCTGCCTAGTCTATGTAGATATGTATGCGTGCATGTTCATGTGTATTTCTGCAGAGATACACACTCCTACACATATGTACATACACACAGGGATATGTACACATGTGTCTATTTATATCAGGAGATGCTATAAGTGTGGTGTGTATTTCCCTTTCCCTTATCTACAGCTTCTCCCCCCAGCACAAATTCTTGCTGAAATGAACCAGCCTTGCTCCTCAAGCAGCAGAAGAGACCTTGGCCATCTTTTCTAGGGAAAAACCCAGAGTCCAGAGACCCGAGAGGGGCACCCAGCAAAGGACTCTGCTGTTGGCTCTGTGCTCTAGCTCCCCTTCTATGCCAAATGAAACTGCCAGGTTCCTGGATCTTAGCTTGATGGGGAGTGGGGTGGGGGTCCTAGGGGAACCAGGAGGCATCAGAAAATGCAAACTTGAGGCTGCAGTTTAAAACACTTGAATGTCCTTAATTCTGTTCCCACCTCTGCACCTGCAGCCTCCTGCCAAATTGTTTAAAGGCTCTCCACATCTAACTCTGTGCCATTTATTTTTTATTGGGGTTGTTGGGGTGTGGGGGAAGGGGAGAAATTACAAATGGGGAGTCTGGCCCAAAGCCCTCTTGCCTCTGGCCTGGTGGAGGCACCACAATGAAGGGGGCAGGCAAGAAGGGAGCAGGCAGAGTCAGAGGGATTAGTTGGGGTGGGAGGGTTTAGATGGTATGGGGATGGCAGGAGAGAAAGGGGAGCCTACCGGAATGGGGGCAGTTTGAGCTAGGAGGTAGGCTTGTTAACCTTGACTTTTCTTTTGGTGGGGCTAGAACGCAGCTTTTCCTAACCCTAAATCTGCACCCCAACCAAGCTCGGGGTGTGGGGAGATGGTATAAAATTAAACTTTTGTGCTGCACATGTGCCACCACCAAGGCTTCGTGGGTATGCGTGCCTCTCTCCCCCTCCCCCTCATGAACACACCCGTGCCCACCTTCTGGCTAGGGTCTCCATGGGCTGATTTGCCAAGGCCACCTTTGATTTGCAGAGGAGACCCAAGAGGGCGAGGGTCTGCCCTCACCCGCCAAAAGAGTGCGTGTGCATGTATGAGAGGGCATGCGTGAGTGTGTGTGAGTGTGACACAGGTCGCCTCCGGGCATACGTGTGGACCGCATCCATACACAAAACACCATAAGACCCAGGCTGCCCCCAGTCTGCTCAGTTTTCACTGTTTCATCTGCCTCTGCACCCAAAGAGCCCTTCTTACACACAGCCTCCAGTAGCCAGTGCTGTGGGGAGCAGGTTTATCCCCTGCCCGCACCCCCCACCCCCGCCCCGCCAGTTGGGCCTTTTCTGATGCTTTTTGCTCCAACTTTTCAGGGAGAGTCCCCTCAGCCTCCCTCCACTGCTCCTGTTTCCTCCACATTTTCTCCAGGTGTCAGAGAATGGTCCTGAAGGCCCCCAGTACTTGCAGCAGAAATGAATCTTGAACCCTGAGCTTGAACTCTGGCTAGGCTTTCCCTCGCCACCAAAATTACAATAAAATCCAACTAAAGCCTCACTCCCTTTCAGAAGAAAACCGCTTACCATGCACACAGAAATTTCCCGACCACTCATTTGTAAGCTGCTTTTGGAAACCAACGGGGAAAAAATTTTTTTAACGTAACTATAAAAAAAAAAGGAAAAAAATTTTCAAAGGGGAGACAAAAAACTTACAACATTCCAAATGCCCTGTTCCAACGCCATACGCAGCCTGGGCGTCTGGGGGAGGGAGGGACGTGGCGGGCAGCCCTTCACCTCCACCTCTTCCGGCCCCAGCGCGGCTGCCAGAGGCCCCCGGCCGAGCCAAAAACCGCAGGAGCCCAAGCCACACGCACAAATCAGACCCACAAACAACAAATCGCGCCTCGAAGGAAACAATTTTCAACTGAGAAAACGCAGTAAAGCGAAATGCCCCTTCTCCCAAGCCTTTCCTAGTCCCTGGCCCAAGATCGCCATTTTAAGCTTTTTGCATGCTTCTGACCTGAGCGGGGGTGGGGGTGGAGGGGTGGGGAGGGGGGCATCAGCCTCCCAGGACACCAACGCAGAGCAAGCAAACCAAAGCCAGCACGCGCCCGGGATCGGTCCCCCGCCCTGGGCAACACAAGACGCTGCAGGCTGCCCGCCGTGCGCACCACCCCGGTCTCGGCGCCCACGGCCGCTGCCGGCCGGCACCTCCACTTCGCCGCTTACCTTCCCTAGCCAAATGAGGCGCCACCAGCTTGGCGCTCAGCAGGCACGAGTCTCAAGCCGGGGTCGCATTCCCAAGACCGTCCAGGGCCTCCTCGGCCCAACCCTCTCCCTGCCCCCGCCCCGGCCACGAAGACCAAGTGCCCGAGCGTCCCACCCGGGCCACGGCCCAGGCGGCCTTACCTTTCGCTTCGTTATCCGAGGTGTCTGGGCTGGAGTCGGCGGTTTTGGCCCGATCCTTTTCGCTCTCCAAGGGGCTGCCTTTTGGGCCCGCCAGGCTCTGCTCGGTCTTGATCTCATTGGGGCTGGGGGTCTGGCTGTCGGACTTGGGGGTCTCAGGGAAACTCACTTTACCCCGGAGCTGGGGAGACTCCAGATGTTCGGCGCGCGGGTTGAGACTGGCCCGCTGCTCGAAAGGGGCTTCGAAGTCGTTGGCCCCGGCACAGTGGGGCGGCTTGTCCAGCGCGGAGTAGCTCGGGCTGGCGCGGTAGTAGCTGGGCACCGGCACCTCGTGCTCCCCGAGGCAGGACTCCTGCAGGGGGTGGGAGTAGAGAGCTGCCTCGGGGCCACTTTTCGCCCGCTTCTCTGCGCTGTACATGCAGCAGACATTCTCCTCCTTGACACTAGGTGGGTAGGAGCAGGAGGATAGCGGCCTGCCAACAGGTTGTTCCAGGCGGTAGGCGGCTTTGGGGTCGCCCCAGGAGTCCAGCTGCGAGAGGTAGGACGGGTAGGTGTTGAGGGCGAGGTTGGGGCTGCTGCCCTCGTCCCTCTTGGAGAGCGAGGGCGCGAGCCCGCAGCCCCTCATCACCCCGCAGTTGAAGTCACTCCCAGATTGCATATACATGCCTGCGCTCCGGCTATAGCGCTCTCCTCCGCCCGGCGCAACCAAGGGCTCCGCGTACGAGTTCGGAGTTACATTGCGAGGGCATGTCATTTTCAGAGAGAGGGGTTTTTAAGGAGCAATACTACTGCGGAGGAGCTGACATCTTTTTTTTCCCCATCCGGGAGGGGGGGCGGTTGGAGGGGCGGGAGGGAAAAGAAGGGGAGGGGGGGAAATATCAGCTCCATAATTATCCGCGCATTCGGCCCTCACCATGTGACGGCTAGACCAATGGGATTTGAAAATGGCCTTGATGATTCAGACGGCCGTGACGTCAGCGGGGTCAAGTTGTCTGCAGGCGGAGCGCGCAGCGTGGAGTAACAGCGCCACCTAGCAGCCGCCTCGAGGTAGGGGTGCCGGAGCCCTTCCCCGCGAACAAAGGAAGGGCCCCCGGGGCGACTGGGGCAGGAGTGGGGTGGAGGGGGGATGAAGGGGTTCTAGGGAGAATGGGGTTTGTTTACCCGGGAAGCAGCCTGTAACTCTTGGGGAGAGGGGAGCGGAGAGGGGGAAAATGCGGGACAGAATGAGAGAGCGAGGCAACTCGGGGCTCAAAACAGTCACATTCAAACTAAAAGGTCAAGACACGATTCAGGTACTTCTTCCCCTCCTCACCTCCTCTTTTCCTCGCCTTGGCCCCCGCCCCCACTTCTTCCCCTGGGATGGGAGTGGGGTGAGGTTTGGGGGAGGGATCCTGCGGGCCGAGAAAGGGAGAGAAAAAGTTAAGGAATCCCAAACGGAACTAAAGTTTCTCCTCTCCTGCGTCCTCCTTCGTCGCGCTCGGCCCTTGGGGCTGGGAGCTCAGCTCGGGACCTCCCGTCATGGAAGTTGGTTGAGTTGCAAGTTCCCCGTGGGGATTGACGGGGAATCTCCAGTGTCTGGGGCAGGCCAGGGAGGAGGTCAAGATGACTTAAGGGCTGCTTGGGAGAGGGGGATTCCGAGGGGATTTAGGGGTCGCGGGAGGAGGAAGCCGGCAACCAAAGGCACCGGCTCCCCGACCAGGGTGTGCGGCCTGGGCCTGGCTGGGTGGGTGGCTCCTGGGTTATCAACTCAGGGGCAGGAAGGCTTTGGCCTTGGAGCCGGTTCGGCTGCTTTGCTCCAGGCCCTGGCGGCCCTCGCTTTCCAGTTGACCTTGCCCCCACGAAAACAGGGAGCATTCCCAGAGAGAAAGAGGGAACCCGCGGGGCCTCAGGCGGTTTGGGGGAGTCACGTATCAACCGGGAAACCAGGGCAACGGACGCGACAAAATCCGACCCAGAGAAGTGTCCTTTAACAGAGCGAATGAGCTGGGGGCGTTTTTGAGAGGAGAAGACGGACCAGTCTATTTTTGTGGTTATTTTTTTAATAAAGGGAAGCGAGAAATAAGGGACAAGGTATGTTTCAAATAGTTATTTCCGTTTCTTCATCTCCTTTCTCACAAAGCGAACTAAACTCTCCACCCTTTCCTCAGGAAACGGAATCTGGAGTATAACTTGTCTTTCAGGTCGCCCCACATTTTCCCCTGGACCGAGCCATGGGTTTCGACTTTCCGAAGGGCTGGAACCTGGCCAGGAAAAGACCAGCGCTCCAGACACCCTGGCGCGGAGGAGTGAGGAGGCTGGATCGCTTCTAGGGAGGCCCAAGCCCGCGGCTGCTAGAAGACGACTTCGGAAAGAAATCTGCCGAAATCTGTCATCCAGAGAGTGAGAGACAAGGCGCAGGGGTCCCCGAACCCCGGGAAAACTGGAAGAAAATGTGTAATGTGTGACTTGCTGGCAGGGCCAGCCAGGGGAGATTTTAAATGCTTTCGTGTTTTCATTTACAGAGGTCGCCATGGGCTCGGCACAAGGGGTTGGCCCCGGCAAGGTTAGCCTGTTTAGGCCCCAGATGAGACTTGGGACGGCCCCGGTGGCAGTCAATCCAGGGAGCCATTTGTCCCACCCCGCGGGAAACGCGCAGACTTTATGGCCACTCTGTTTGTATTATCTGCGTAAGTCTTTCCCCGCCAGTTTGATCGAAACTGTTCGCTTTTACGAGGACCCAACGAAAATTCCCCGTCATATTTATCAGCCGAGGATAAAAATTTAGTATGGGAACTGATATTTCCTCATTTATGGGGCGATGAAATTAAAGACCAAAGCAATTGAGAATTATATGGCTTTGGGGGGGTTCCCTCCCCCCGCTTTCACATCTCCTTTATTTTCCTGCCTGGTGTCCCTGTCCCTGGAGTTTGGCATCCCAGTCTCCTGCCCTTGCCCCCTATCTTGGGGTCTGCTGGGCCCTCTCCCCCAGACCCAGGTGCCGCTTGACCACCTCAGCTTTTCCTCGTCTTTCTCTCGGTGTTAGTAGCTGGGGGCCGGGACAGCACTCCCTGAGCCTCTCTGCCCAGGCCAGGCTGGGATCGGCTGGGGCTGTGGAAGGTTTCCAAGAGCCTCGAAGGTGAAGGGTCTGAGCCCAGCCCAGGAGGGGGTGAGGGAGGCGGCAGAGTGAAGGAGACAAACTCCAGATAACCTCTCAAAAACATCATGCCCCACAGCTTAACCTGGGGAACCAGCGGGAGAGAAGCAGAGTCACTCGGCTTTGAGACCTGTCTCCTCTACCAGCCCGACCCCCATCCCAAACTCACTCCTTACCTCAGCCCTGGGTGGGGATGGAGTCGCTTTCAGAATCCTTGCTATTATTAATGGAAATAATCCCCCTGGGAGAAGGAGCCTCGCGCCTCCACTCCCATCTCCTTACAAGAACGAATAGTGTTTAAAGTTGAAATAATTAGAAGTATGATAAACATGGCCCATTAATGAAAAAAGAAATCAAATTCATCAGCCTAAGTGGGACCCCCGGTGGGACAAATGTTTGCCTTTAATTACGCAGGATAAACGCAAACCCGGAGCTGTTAAACAAGAACCCGAAGACGCCGACTTGAATAACTTGTTGGGTTTTTGCAGACTTGGGATTCTGCACCAGTGGAGACGAAAGGAAGGAAGACGTGAGGGTGAGGACGGGGAGAGGGGAGCATTTGTGCGGGTCTGGGAAAGTACAGTCAGGTGTGGGTCCCAGCCCTGCCCCCTTGGGCTCCGTCTTTCCCGAGGCACGAGCAAAGGCTGTTTCCGTCCTATTGTCCGGGCCTGGTGTTCAAAGGCATTCAGGCTGCCACGGCCATCCCACTTGCCGCCTGCCGCCACTGCTGGGCGCCTACCGGCCAAGCCCCACCGGGCCAAGACCCTCAGGCCTGCACCCCAAGGGAACTGGATTGGGGTCCAGAAGAACTCTATGTTGCTAAAATCACCCTGTTAAGCCATTTCCCCAACTTTCCAGGAGTGCTGCATCTATGCCTGCAGGCTCCCTCTTCTTGCCTCAACTTGGGGGATGTGAAAATCCAGGGGCTTCAGGCCAGAGCGGGCTCAGGCTGCACCTACCTTTTGACCAACCCCCCCTACCCCGAGAGCTCTGGCCCCCTGTGCCCTTCTTCCCGGTACCTAGACCCTGGAAGTGCAGCAGGGATGAGCAGCTGGGCCTCCTGCCGCCAGTGGGACTGTGACCAAGGGAGAGGTGGAGGGTGCGCCTCGCAGACTTCAGGGTGGTCAGCGGGTTCCAGAGGGCAGGCTGAGGACTGGGGCGCTAGGAGTCCCCATGTGAAAACAGAAGAAGGAGAATCTAGTGCTCGATGAACAGAAAGGAACCTCGGCTGCTTTCCAGGCTCTAGCCCTCAAAGCACCCCAGAGGCACCCTGATTTCTCCAAGGAAAATTAGTGGAGCTTCCCCACAAGGCTAAGGACGTCATCTAGGAAATTCCAAAGGTGAGGTGAAAAGAAGAAAGAGTGTTTTTCCCTTTGGGATAAAATAATAAAATAAAATAATTATACAGTGTGTGTGTGTGTGTGTGTGTGTGTGTGTGTGTGTGTTGAAATCTCAAGTGAAATGGAAAACAAAATCACACCAGTGGTTAAAATTGCAGGGTTTTTCCCTCTTGTTTTGGAGGCCCAAATAAATCATTCTCTTCTCAAAATTTGAAGGAAAGATTTGCTTTCTTTTTCTTCACTAACACCGGGCTCTGCTCCGGCTGAATTGGGAGCAGAAAAATCCCAGGCAAAAGACAGAATGCACCGAAGCCCCCCAAACGGATTTTCAAACAGGTACAAGAGGAAAGTGGGAGGCTGAGGACGCTTGGAGGGGCCTCTGGTCTACTCCGGATTTCAGTGCCACCCTGGCGGCAGCCTGGCCATCAGAGTCGCTCTCACATCTGGACGTTGTACACGTTTGCACCCAGATGCTATGGAGGTTACCGCCTAGACACGTAATTGACTTGGAGCTTGATTGTATGTACACGGCCACAAATATTCACTTTTACCCAAAAAATGTACTCCCTACGATCCCCACATCCCAAAGTCTGATAGCCAGCACAACTGCTTTCTTGCCCTGCCGAAGCCAAGCAGTTATTTAACTTTGCCTCCTGAATTGAAACCAGACAGCAAACACATCCAGTAGAAGCTTTGGGAGGAGGACGGATAGGATGATGTCTTTGGCGGGCGGGAGGGGGGAAGCCTTGCTCCCCACTTTATGGTTTGCGCCCAAGTTGCCTAGTGGGTCGTGTTTTCCAGCCGGAGTCAGGGCTGTGGTCTGCCGGCTTACTTCGGAGAAAATCGCACTCCTCCCTTACCGGCTAACTTCCTTTTCGAAGATCTTTGTTTTCCATCTTTTTCCCCCCTCTTTCTTTCTTTTTCCATCTTCCTCCTTTCTCTTTATTTGCTTCTTTCTCTTTTTCTCTGCAATTCATTTGTTTCCCTCTCTTTTTCTGATTCTTTCTCTTTCTTGTCTTCCTTAGTTCTCCCTTCTTTCTTTCTTTGTTATACAATTTATTCTTTACTCTTTTCTTTCCTCCTAAATGCTTTTCTTCCCCTTGACTTTCTCCCCTAGCTCTTCTTGTTTTTCTCTGTTGCGCTGGGCACCGTGAGGGGGAGCGCGCCAGGCTTAGTAGCAACCCTTCCCAGCCCCACTGCTCAAGCTTGGAGTTGACTTTCGCCCGCCGCCTTCAGCCTTAAGTCGGCTCCTCACAAGGCGAAGTGTAGGGCTGGCAGCCGCTGGCCGCCAGGCCTCAGCAGTCACTATTAGAGGGAAGGAAAAGCAGGCGCTGGGGCACATCCTGACCAACTCCACTGGCTCCCTGAAGTGCTCAGCTCCAGGGCTTAGGTATCCTCAAGTCCATCACCCCGAAGAAGCCTCATCCACCAGGCCTGTCTTTGGAGAAGTTGCTCCATCTTTGTCCTGACTTCCAGAGATGAACATTAAAATAGTCCCTGTTTGAGCCCACTTGATACCCCAAGGCTGGAGCTAGGGGAAATGAAGGAGTGGGGTCTGTCAGTCCCAGGTGAGGGGCAGATCCAAGGGGTCACTCGCAGGCTTAGCAGTCCAAGGCCACGTCCCTATACAGGCAACTTTGTTCTTCGAGCTTCTGGACTGCAGCCCGCTGACCTTCCTTCTCTTTCGGTCGGTCCTAGAATCACTGCAACCTCTGGGCAGGCATTTCTTGTTTTGAATTCTGTCTTGCATCAAACCTTTTGTGGACTTTGCAGGAGGCAGGGTTGCAGGGCTGTGTGTGCAGAGACTCTCCCAAACTTAACGGTCTGAGTCAAGGTTATGGGTCTCCACTTTGTGCAGTGGGTTGAGGGTGTGTGCAGGGCTGTGTGTGTGTGTGTGTGTGTGTGTGTGTGAGAGAGAGAGAGAGAGAGAGAGAGAGAGAAAGAGAGATGCCTACAGGAGAACAAGAGGATGTGATGGGGAAGACCTGGTCTAATTGACATTGTCCGAACTTTGGGGTTCTGTAAGGGTGTGTCTCAACAGCAGAGTGGCTGAGACTTTCCTAGCAGCCCCCAAAGCTGGATCCAAGGTGGGCCTCAGGAAGAATGAATCCCAACCTTTAAGCCTTGTTTTGCCTTAGTTAGAGATACAGCTCCAGACACCCGCCTCCCACCAGGACCCCAGAACTTCTCTCTCCCCAACCTCCCAGAGACCCTGAGACTTCGTTCCATGGCAAGACCAAAACTTTAAGTTTTTTAGAAAGAGAGGAGGAATCTTGTAAAACTTTTATGCCAAACAAAGTTATAAAAACTTCCCGGGCGTTGCCTTTTCCAAAGGTTTATATGAATAATAAAGAGTGCAGTCGCGTGCACACAGTTCTGGCGGGCTCAGAGCTGGGAGGGTTCAACAAACAGCATTATCCAACCTTAGGGCAACAGGAAACCCCAGGGGCTGCCCCCTTGAGGGAATATTGGCCCAGAAACGAATTGCCCTACAGATTCCGGAGAGGGGCGGGGAGAGGGAAGGGGTGGCGCCCTTGACTCCCTTGAAGTTCAAAGTTCTTTGTCCTGGTGAGAAAAACCCTCTCTGCCTTCAATCCACTCGAGAAATTATTCCCCAGGTAGTTTCTCCTCCTCCGATTGAGAAACGGCTCCAGGTATCCCCAACTCCATTCACCTTTCAGACACCTAGTCTGTAACTTTCTTGCTTGCCTAAAGCAGAGCTCCCCATCTTCCCCATCTGGGACACCTAGAACCTGCGGGCTTTCTCTCAGAGGCGCTTGGCTGGGCTCTGTGAACCGTCTTCCAAGGCGCCCTCGCATCACCATCCCCCAGCAACCTGGGGGTCTGCGTGACAAAGAAACACCAAACCCACTTCTCCTTTCAAGTCCCCCAGGTTCCCCCTGCACCCCCAAAGCCCATAGTGGGAGGGGGAGGGGCCCAGAGTGCTCTCTCAGCCCACACCACTTAATACCCTTGTAAACTCCCACGTGCGCTATAAACTTGGATTTTTACAACCAACATTCCTCCTTAGCTCCGGGAAACTTTGAACTCGGCCTCGGGTTTATTTACTGGTGGGGGGGGGATTGGGGAACTGGGAGCTGAGAAAGGCTGGAGGAGAAGAGGGGGGGGGAAGGAGGTTGCGGGCAAGGGGGTAATGGAGTGGGGGTATGGGGTGTGTTGGGGGAGCCAAGACTGTCCACTGCAGATTTGTTTACTATTTAGGGCGGAAGCGTTTTCTAACACAGGCCAGATTGGGTCGTTAAGGGCGAAATGAAACTGGGTTTAGAGGCGCGGGGTGGGGTGGGGGCACTTTATGGCGGCGTCTAGACGAGGCTCTTTTGTTCCCGGGCAGCGCCACGGCTGGAGGGGATTACCCGAAGAGGTTGAGCCCAGAGTGCCCCTGACCGCCAAGGGGGGTCGGACATCCCGGGGGCCCGAAGGTGGGTTTGTTGGGGGGACAGAGACCTCTTTTTTCTAATTTTTAGAAGGTCACCGAGGACTGGCAGCTTCCTGGGCTTGGATCATAGAAAGCTTTTGTTTTTCTTTCACCATGACACCCCGCCTTCCTTCAGAAATCCCTTCTAGAGCTGGGGATCTTTTCTGGGCTGCATATTGCAGGGAAAGTGGTAGCTTTGGATTTTAAATATTTTTCTCCAAAATCAAGAGCCATTTAGAGATCAGTATTTTGCTTTATAAACAGGTTCATTCTATATAGTTATCTCCATCCTATTTTATTGGAAACACGGCTGGCAGGCCAATATCCCTTGTTATGACTAGTGGATAAACATCATACCTAGAGATATCTCTCGTGCACAAGTGCACACACACGCAAATGTGCATGCACACACACACACACACAGACGATCCTCAGCTGCATTCCTTCTGACACTCACTACACACTGACAGTGGTTACACACCTCAGAGGACACAAGCCCTAGATGTGCATGTGGTCACTTTTACTCCATACTATAGGCAAAAGCGTACACATTAATATTCCTTTTCATGTGCACCCATAGGCATCTGACAAATATTTGTGTGTGGGCACATGAGGCAATTGTGGGGTTGTATATACACCCCAGCTTGCAAATTTTGTCTCAAGACCTACATTTACAAATTGGAGATTCAGATACCCCTGTCATCAAAAACGACGGAACCTAGATGCAATAGTCTATAGTCATGGTGCTTTTTTCTTTCACTCAACAGAATTATATTGACGAAAACATTTTCTTCGAATTACAGAAGAGCAGTTCCAAAGAAAAGGGAAAGATGAGAGAATTGGTCCTAAACCTCTGCCCCCAAATAACGAATTTGGAACAGAGACCGCCAGAGTGCCCTCAAGGAATGCGCTGAAAGGACTATGGTTATCTTTATGCAGAAGAAACATGCACCAAATATATATATGGGTGTGGTGACCATCCTCATGGGTCACCTCCTTCCCCAGCGCCCCACCCCAAGCCAACCTCTTACAAAACAAATCTCTGGGGCTTTCTACGCTGGGAGACCAATGTATAAACATCAGGGTGGCCCCAGCCTAGGGTCTTGTTGTGTCTGGAGGAGCCTGGCCATTTGTGCTTGAGGGGAAGGGGCCCAGCCTTACCCTCCCACCCTCAGGGGCTGGCGCGGTGAGGAAAGGGAAGGGTCTGGTTTCTCCCCCTCTCCCTTCCCTCCCTCAAAACTGTATATAAAAATTCCAATACAGTCTTCTCATAGAGGGAAAAAGAAGAAGAGAAAAAATGAAAGCCCTACCCTCAACCCTACACATTTAACTGCCACAGATGGAGACATCTGGTGGGAGGGCGGTGGAGCCAAGAAAATTCCTATAAATTTAAATTCGTTGATGGTTACAATTAACTCCACAACAAACGTGTGCTTAAATGGAAAGCGTTGCTGGGCGTTTGGATGCAGCTCGAGCTGCACGTGAGAAATGAGAGCTTTAGGAGTCGCAGTGGAAAGTCCTCAACTTGAGAGCAGAAGGAAGCTACCGCCACACTCTTGCCCCTGCCCGTGGAGAGACGGGTGCAGGCCCGCCAGCTCCAGCCTACCTCACCTTCGCACGCCTGTCCTCCTCGGCTGGGCTCTGCCTGCCTGCTTCCACCTCCTCCGCCTTGGGAGCATTGAGGGTTTTAAGAGGAGAGGGGCTAATAAAAGGGTCAAATAAAATCATAATATTGAACAGAATGAAATATCTTTATTTGCCACCAAAAAAAAAAAAATTCACAGCAATCCCTCTGGGACAGGAGCCGGGTGGGGATTGCACACGTACACACGCACTCACGCACAAGGAGATGGGTGATTCAAATCTCATTCCAGGCGAGTCCTCCCCATATCCCCTCCGGGTAGAAAGAAATGCTTGTGAAATTTATTTACAAAAATTCAGGCCTCAGCATGGGGGAGGCGTCCAATCCCATCTCCCTACTGCCTCTTCCACCCCGATCTTTTTTTTTTAAAAAAAGAAGGTAACAAATGCATAGACTATAGCTATAAATTTGCGGAGTGGGGCACAGCTTGGAAAAAGGTTAGGAAACCTCAACGCACCAGTTAAGAAATTTCAAAGGAGGGCTCTACACGTTCAAGGGGGGAGAACAACTAGGCTTGGGCAGGGCCTGGGCACAGACAGAGGTAGGACACGACTTTGCACACCTAACACCAGGTCAAAGGAACAGAAATTTCACAGCAAGGCAGGATCACATTTAGCTGCCCCCCAGCAGTGGGGCGTGGTGGGGTAGGGACGGGGAGCCCGGGAGGTCTCCCCTCCCAGACACGGTGTCCTAGCAGATCTTCTCACATGGGCAAGGGAAGGCTTTCAGTTCAAGGACTGTTCGGCTCAGGCGCCCACTACTCACGCCCCTCCCCCCACCCAATCCGAGCAGCAAGACATTGTCGCGAGGTGTGTTTTCTTTTAAATAAAGATTCTTGGCCTCGGCGCCAACGGTGTCCACTCGCCGTGGATCAGACACTTTCCTTCACCCCCCTTTCCAGGCCCGGTCCCTGTCCCACACTGAGTCAGACCAAGGTGAAGGAGGTTCCGGAAAGAAGTGCGGGCAACGGCAGTGGGGGCCAGCCCTGGCCACAGTCCAGTTTTCCACCCGCGGAAAGAAGGCGAGTTAGAAAATAAAAAATAAAAATAAAATAAAATAATCTCCCCCTTTCCCCCCTCCCCCCAAAGGGCCCGGTCTGCGGTTACAGCAGAGGATTTCCCGAGAAATACTGCAGCCGGTCTCTGCTTAGTTTTTTTTCTTTCATCCTTCTGTTCTGAAACCAAATTTTCACTTGTCGGTCCGTCAGGTTCAGCATCCGGGACAGCTGCAGCCGCTTCTCTTTGTTGATATACACGTTGAAGAAAAACTCTCGCTCCAGTTCCCGGATCTGGAATTTCGAATAAGGGCAGCGCTTCTTGCGGGTGCGGGGGGCGTCTGGAGGGGAGGGGAGGGGGCAAGTGCGAGGAGAGGGGGAGAGAGACACGTGAGACCCGGGCGACCCCAGCCCCACCGCCGGGCAGCCCTCCCGCGGGCGCAGCGCTGGGCCGAGCCGAGACCCCTGGCAGGGCGAGCTCTTCCCCCATCCCGGGCCACCGTGGGACCCGCGTCCCCTCCCCTCGGACGAGGGCCGGGGCTGGCGGAGTCTGGGGGAGAAGGAAGCCAGACGGGGCCAAGTGCGTCCCCGTGGAACCCGCCCCCCCCCCCGACTTCTGCTCAGCCGGGCTCCTCTGCCCCTTTCTGCGCTGCCCTCCTAGTGACTCTGAAAACCCACCGCCCCCCCTCCCCCAGAAATCTGGGGGAACCGCGGAGAACAGGCGCGAAGAAGTTAGACCGGGCGAGAGTCGTGGGGAGGCGGGGAAGAAGCGAGCGAGCAGGCACCAAAGACACCCGAGAGTTGCTTCCGGGGGCCCTGGCGCCCCGGGACGCCCGGCGGGCCGCGCCTTCCCTTCGGCCAGGCTAGGCCGGCGCAGAGGCCGCGGGCCGCAGAGAAACGCTGAGCCCCAGGCCTGGAGCAGAGTGGAGCCCTGAGCCGCCTCGTCCCCACCCCTTGTCGTCGCTGACCCCCTGCTTGCTCCGGGTTCTGCTCAGGGACACGCGAACACAGTTTGAACATTTGGAAAATAGTTTTTGAAAGAAGCAGAGCGGCCCTGGCTGGCCTCCCCGGTCTCAGGTTCTGCTTCATTGCCTCTCTCCCCCACCACTCCCCCTCTCTGAGTTTCTCCCTGTCTTTCCCTTGCCCTCCCCTTTCTCCCCCTCCACCCCTCCCCTCCCTCCCGCCCCCCGGCAGCCGGGCTCCCCATCCTTCCTTAAATGCTCCTCTAAGTTCACGATCAAAGTTAATATAGCCCGCGATGGTGGCGCTTTTAAAAATTTCACAGACCGAGGGAGATAACGGGGAGGGGGTTCACCCGGCTTTTCCAAAGAGCCCTTTTCCCTCCCTCCCCACCCCTTCTCCATCGTAAAAAGTCGAGTCGTTGGGAGAGAGGGCTTTGTAGGTTATAATAAAATCCTTTGAATGCTTATAAAACTCCACATAAAATCGGACTGACCCAAAACACGAGGCCGTCCCCGCTCCCCTCGCCTCCCCCCTACTCTCGCCCTCCCTCTCTGGCTCCCTCCCTCCTGCCCGCCTGTTTCCCGGCCGCTGCTACCTACTGGGGGCGGCTCCCTTGGCCGGCTCCTTGGCCGCCGAGTGGGCTGAACCGGACGAGCTGGGATTCGTGTTTTCCTCCTCGGCCTCGGCCTCGGGCCCCGCCTCAGCCCGGGACGCCAGTCCCGAGGCCGGGGGCGCCTCGGGCTCCCCCTTGGCCTCACCCTTGCCCGGGCAGGGGGGCTCGGCGGACGCGTCGCCGCCACCGCAGTAGGCGTTGTCGAAGAAACGGTCGAAGGCTTGGGGCAGGACGCTGTTCTTGTTGACTGAGGAGTAGAAGCCGGCGGGGGCGGCGTGCGGGGCGCTGGGGTGGTGGTGGCCGCCGTAGGAGCCTTCGTTTTTCATGAGGATCTCGGTGACGGTGGAAGGAGGCAGGCACTCCCGGTGCATGAGCTCGTCGGCCGCCGCATAGCAAGAGGAGTAGCTGTTCCGGTGGTGCCACTTGCCGGAGGGCTCCAGGCCGTAGGAGACCTCCCGGACCGGGGGCACTTGGGCCGGGTAGGGATAGGAGATCTGACGAGAGGGGGCCTGGGGCAGGAAGGAGGAGACCGTGGAGAACTCGGGCACGTAGTAAGTGCAACTGGGCAGATAGAGGTTGGAGGCGCAGCTCCCTCGCTCGCCGAAATCAGCGCCCCTCTCCTTGCGCGACGGCGAGCAGAAGTTGCCCAGGTTGACCGAGTTAAACATCGTTCTCTTCTCCTGCCGGCTCCAGATGGAGGTTTTGGACCTGATCTAGCGAGGGGGGAAAATTTGGGAAGGCGAGATGACGCGTTATCCGTCTTAGTCTCTCTCCCCGAGCACGTGATCCAAAGTAGATATTGTCATATATCAGTTCGGAGCACTTCGCAGTCGTAGGAGGGGTTCTCTCTTAGGTAAGATGGGGACGTTCAGGCGATTGGTTTGCAAACACCGCAGAAACATTATGAAAATCAATTGCAGATTTGTATTCGTTTTTCTCTTGACACTCCCCTCCTCTCCATTCCACAGAGCGAGCAAAGGAGGAGAGAGAGAGGGTTGGGGTGGGGTGGGGTGGGGTGGGCGGTGGGATGGGCGGGGGCGGGGGCTAGGAGGGGGTAATTGTATTTTTTTCTAGCTGCTGCTCTTTCCCCCCCCCCCCCCGCCAGGATTGGGAGAAGGAGGAGGGTTCTCACGTATGGGGGGGGGGGTCTTGCCTCCTCCGTGTGATCAGCCCAAGACAGGGCTAGGGATGAGGACCTCATTCCCCACTGCCTGATTCTGCCAGAGATGTGAATCTTTTCCCCCAAGTCTCAGGGACTCTTACCCCACCAACCTGAAGAGGGTCACAGCGCCTGTTTACAAGAGTTTGAAGAAGTCGATTCTTTTCCTGGCCAGGGCTGGGTATCAAGGCTCCCTTTCCCCTTTGGAGAGACTCCCTGGAAGTGTATCTGAAGTTTCCCAAAGGTGAGGCGGCCCAGCAGCAAGCCAGTGTCCCAACTTTGTCTGGCTTGCTGTGCTGCTGGCGGCTAGGGACTCAGATTAGTCATAAACAGTGGTAAGCAGTGAGCCAGCCGCCCAGCCGGTGCCTGGCGAAGTCTGGGAAAAACCTTCTCTAATGTTGTGTTAAATATTTAGTACGACAGAGTGGCCCTGGGTGAATATTTCATGCCTGACTTTATTGTCAATCAATGCACAGAAAGCTACATCCACTGTGGATTTTTAAGTCTCAAACCCGCAAGAAAAAGGTTGGAATGAGAGTCCTGTGTCTTCTCTGTCAGGGACCCTTTGGGTTGGGGGCTCAGTCTCAGCTTCTTCACTGAAAAGAAGCCCAGTGTCGGCTCTAGGAAGGATATGGTGGGGGGACTGGGTTTGGGGCTCCTATCCTTGGACGATTTGGGGGCTGTGAGGTGGACGGTGGGGCCAGGTACAGGTCTCTGGAATAGACCAGCAGGGCAGTGGAAGAGAACTGAGGACCCTGGGTGGGCTGGGCAGGGCCAGGGCGCACTCTCTAGTGGAAACCCCCAGCCCCGCTCCCTGCTCCCCGGGAGCTGCAGCCAGGCCCTGGTGGGTGCCACTTTCCTGTTTCTCAGTCCTGCCCTTCCCTGCCAGCCTCCTGGATGGCTGTGACCCCAGAGGTGGGCTCAGTGGTTCTGAACTCCCTTGCCTTCTTTCCCACAGGACACATCTGGGCAGCTGAAAATCAGTTTATTGAAAGGTTCTAGACTGGGTACTACAGCAACTTCCCACAAGCAGAAAGCAACCTTGCATCCAAGGAGGAGCCAGCAGGGCATGATCTGTTCTGTTCAGATCAGCAGAAGGAACTGAAGCCCCCGGGGACGCAGTCCACCGCACCCTTAGGAAAAGCCAGAAATGGCCCAAACCCTCTTTTAACCCCTAACTCTTGTTTAAAATTGGTTTCCACTTTAAAAATATTATTTGTATTTGATTTTCCTTGTTGAACTTGACAAGGTACTGAGGCCCCAATACTAGATGGGGAAGACACAAAAAATGGTACCTTGACCCCAAATACAACCCCTCCCCAAATCATTCTTTCCCAACCCTCCTGTCTCCTCAAATTTGCTTTAGAGCAACACCTGGGTTGGAACAGCCTTGGCCATGGGTCCCATTCTCGGGGAGGCTCTGGCATACCCAGGGATAGGTCTCCGGCATTCCTCTACACATTCATTGCTGGGCACTGCTTCCCGAGCTCGCCTTTAGCCCTGGCCAGATCTTAACTAAGGGCCAGATCTTAACTAAGGGCAAAAAGGAACTAGATTAGGGCTTTGCTAATGAGAAGGCTGCAAGAAAAAAAAATCTGTTGCTTTTCCTCTTTCCCCTACCTCTTTTTATAGGGTGTACTGGGGCCGGCATTTTTAATTATAATGATGGGGAACTATGGACTATGGCTTTTATGGGGTTCGTGCTCTCCTCATTAAACTCGAGTTTATTGGAGGCAAAATGCTCCCCAAACAGTGATAGGAACTGGTAAGAGGGAGCTGAGAGGTACCCCTATCCCTTGCAGAGGTGTGGATGAGCGTCAGAGTCTCCGCTCTGGCTTTCCCCACTTCCCCCCAGGGCCCTGCTTCCCCCTCAGTCCTGGCCTCCTGGGCCTTGTGGGGCCCAAGCCCCCAAGGCAAATTCTGCACCGCCAGGGCCGACAGTGGGGAGGGGGTTCGCTTCCTGTTAGGAGACAGCTGTGGGCCTGAGCACTTGAATTTGACCACCAAAGTTTATTCCAGGGCCACCATAAAAGTGAGCCAGGCTGCTACAAGGAGCTGCTGGCGGCTCTATTCCTTGAAACAAAAAAGAAAGGCAAGAAAGAATGTCAAAGGAGTCGATGTTCAGGAAATTCTAGGGTCTCCCAATAGAGGCTTCTGAACATTAATATTTTTCCCCCTAAAATTAAGGCACAAAGTTCAAAAAAATTTTTTTCTAGTTTTGGTCTGACTTTTAAGTTTTTAGCAACTTAAAAAAATCCCAACAACTGGAGGTTGCTGCTGGGGTCAAGGAGAGAAGGCCTTGGCTGCTGAAGTCAGGGAGACATTGATTGGCAAAAGTGCCTACGGTGTGGGCGAGTGGCCTCCCTGCCCAGTCCTAGGTCCAGGCCACCCTGAAGCATAGGCTGAGCTGCCTGCCTCAGCCGGCATCCCTGGGCATCCCTGCCTCCCCCGACGTGAGACCCAAAATCCAAAATCGGTTCCCAAATTGATTCCCAGGAGCCCTGGCAAGCCCCACGCCTCGGAGAGGAGGCGGCTTTCTCCCCCTCATCTAATGGGTGCCTGCGGCCTCTCCACCTACTGGAGTCCCAGCTTTCACCTGAAATCCTCCTCAGCAGGGCCATCCTGCCCGCCCCACTGGCTCTGGGTGGCCTCATTCAGCACCGCCTGCCTGCCCAGCGGCTAGCAGGCAGCTGCGGTCTGGGCAGCTGCCTCGATACTCTGGCCAGGGCCACGACAGACTCTAGTACACTTCCTTTTCACACACAGACACCAGAGGTGGCTTCAGAAGGGGGCAGTATCTCCAGGTCCCAGCCCAGCACCCCACACACAGTACTGGGCCCCCTCGGAGCTTGTCCACCTCCTGCTGCTGCTCTGGAGAGAGCAGACTGCGGTAGGGAAAGGGGCCCACCCCACAGACCAAGAACTGGGAGGAAACCCCAGTTTGGAGAAAGGGGGCCCTTAGAGCTCTCTGGTCTGTAAGTTCAGTCTCTGTGGGGTCAATAAAGAGATAGGCAATCAGCGCATGGACACCCTCAGTGGATCCGAGGCTGGGCCAGAGAGGATTGAATCCTTTTGCACAAATCTCTCTCCCTTGCAGTGCCACTGAGTTTAATAATCCCTTTAATGTGCTTGGGGGTTTTCAGGCCAGCGGTTTATCCTGCACCCCGTGAGACCTCCCACCCCCAGCCAGGGAACTAGAAGGGAAAGGGACCGCCAGTTCTCAGACTCCCATCTCTCCTCAGCCCTGGCCATTGCCCCAAGCCCAAGGCCCCAAGTCAGGTCACCTAAGAGGACGCTGCTCCAAGGTTCCTCCGGCCCCTGGACAGGATAGGAGGAGGGAGAAGGGCAGCCCCTCTGCCCCCGCAGCCCCACCCCCTTTCCTCCTCGGCAGAGGGATTGTCCCAGGAGGCTAGCAACGCGACCCCATTTCTCCCAATAAAAGTCCCATTTTACGAGCCAGTTTCACTGGCCCCTCACCAAATGCTCTAAAATCAAGGAAATGTCTTAAAAGCAGTCTGGAAATGGAGCCACTACCATTGGACCTTGGTCTCCAAACTCAGCTGCAACAGCACACACACACAAAAAATGCCTTCTCTGGGCAGAACTGCAGTGCTGAGCCACGCGGATCTCCGAACTCTTGGCCCAGTGGAGGCCGGGTTGGCCGGAGCCGCCATTCCCCGGCTTCAGCGCCTACTTAGGCTCGGACCCAGTCCGCACAGATCAAAGTGAGCTGGCGGCATTTTTATGAGATCAACTTCAGTGGCTCTTTACTTGTGATCAGATGCCTGGGTCGAAAATGCAAAAGGGAACAGCCCATCAACCCAAAAAGGAAAAGGAGAGAGAGAGAGAGAGGGCGCAGGCGTGGGGTGAAAAAATTCAGGTGACACATAGCAAGAAGATTCCAGTCACCCACAAAAGAGACCCTTTGCCTGCAGCAAGAATTGTCTGTGGGTCAGTCCCAGCCTCCAGGCCCTGCCATTTCTCCCCAGTTTCGGGAGCCAGGAAGCCTGACTCGCCTGGTTCTGAAGCCTGATCCGAAAGCTTCCACAGTGTGGACCTGCCACGTGGGGCAGAATGTGGCCGCCTGCACTCCCTTGCCCCAGCGGGGAAGTCGTCTTCTGCTCACGATTCAAAAATCTCTCCCATTTTGCTGCTCTCCTCTCTGCGGTCTCCGTGGTTCTCCCGTCACTACAGCCAGAAGTTGAGTTCCAAGAAGATTCGCCAGAGATTTATCGCCTGGCCCCAAACTTGGAGAGCCTCGTTGTCATAAACAACCGTCTATTGTCTAGACTTTTATCTCCGGGTATGGATCGTGCATTACTGAGGATCAGGAGACACGGGCCTGGCTCTGTGGGGTGTGTGTGCAGCTGAGTGCTTGCCCCCTTGCCCCCAGGGGTTTCTGTGGGTGGGTCTAGGAGGGTTCGCAAGTGTGTGTGTGCCCTTGGAGCTGGGCAGGTATACCTGAGTGTCCAAGGATGAGGGCTCAAAATGGGGAAGGTCTGTCTGTGCCTGGGAACATTCTGGTGCATGTACTTGTGTGTTGGGTGAGAATTTGTCACAGTATGCTTTGTTTCTCGGGCATTTTAAGTGTTCCTGTCTGGGCTTTTGCGGGTTTTATTAACCTGTATCCACTTGGCCTGTTATGTCCCTTGGAAGCAGATCATCTGGTGTTTTTCAGTATTAGGCCCATTGTGTGTGTGTGTTTGGCTTCTCTGAGAAAATGGGTTTGGGTGATACCTTTCCAGTCTCGTTCCCTCAGATTCCTGCACCACCCTAAATCACACCTCAGCCTCTGCCTTCGCCACAACGTCTTGCCTTGCTCCACTCACTGCAAGTCCGTACATCTCCCAAGTGACTACCAATTTTCTGTCACAGACACAAAATACATTTTTGCAGGATGAGGTCTGGCTATCTTTGCCTTTCCCTCACTAGGGGAAAATGTCCCAGCTCATAGTAAACTCCCTCCCTTCTTGGGGCTCCCCTTCTCTGGGCTGAGGGGGACATCAGAAAGGGCTTCCCCAGTCCACTCTGACCTTTAAAGATACTCTCCAGAGAACTCCAGATAATGCCAGAGAGGGCCTGCCACTCCCTCCCTGGGGCTTCCTGGCAGCAACTGTCTTCACCCGGCCACCCCCTCAGCCACTTGAGCCCAGGCAGTAGGACGTTTGCCCAGATTAAACGTCAGTGGGAGAGACACTTATCACCTTAGATCTCAGGGTCAGAGGCTGTTTTTGAAAGCCAGGCTCCTTTAACACCAGCAGAGATAATCAAATCCTCCCCCTTTGTTTTTCATGATCAGAACACAGGGTGGCAGGGCTCCAGGCATACAGGCCTGGGAGCTCCCTGACAGCCCCCACCGCTCCTGGCAGCTCCCACCTGGGCCCCAGACCCCACTTCAGGTCCCAGATAGCTCTTAGGCACCCTCAACCAGGTAGGTCAAGTGAGAGGGGACTGATTCCAGACTCCGGTTTTCCAGTTGAGAAGGGTGTAGGTGACAACCAGCAGGGGTTTGTAGGGCATCAGATTTAACCAGAAGCCCCCCATCAGTGCATCCTTCCCTTCCCTTGCCATTAGAATTCCCATTTCAAAAGCAATGATTAGGCCTAAAAAGGGCTGAGTGAGCGCAGAGCAGGCGAAAACAAGCTGTGAGGTCCTGGAAAGAGGTGAGCCCTTCACAGACACCTCCACGCCATATTCATTCCCTCTCTCTCTCTCTCTCCTGTAGTGCTACCCTGGTACCCTGGAGGGAGAGGGCCAATGATTCCACTTCAGGCTCCTTTCTTCGGCTGCCTTCCTTCGCCTGAGCCCGCCGGCTGCCCGCTGCCCGCTGCCCGCTGCCCGCTGCCCACTGCCCGCAGCCCAGCCCGCCGCCGCCTCCACTCCGGAACTCGCTTTCCCTCCAGCGGGCAGGCTGCGGCGTCGCCTTACTCCGCCTCTCTCCCTGCCTCCCTCCATCCCTGCCTTTCCCCCACTTCTCAGACCAACAGATATCTAATATACTTGTCTCTCCGCACCCAAGGCCTAGGCTGAGCCGGCTCAACGCTAGGGGATCGCAGCCGCGTTACAGGGTCCTAGCGCGGCGCGCTTCGCTCCCCGTCCCTCGGCTGCAGCCTCCTACTTTGCTAGTTGCCGGGTTCAACAGCTTCTCTCTCGCTTTGCCGCTTCTTCCCCCACTCTTTCCGCCTCTGGATATGAGAAATAAATAAATCCAAGGCTCCTGCCTCATCAGCCCTCCCCACTCCTGCTGCCTCACTTCCCCTCCTCCTTACCGAGTGTACCGCCTTGTTTTCGAAGAAAATCTTAATAGTCAGACATCTAAGCTGTAAATGAACATTTTTTTTCTTTGTGACGGCTAATTTTCTCTCCAATTCTTACGTCCTGCTCCGCTTCGCAGTGGAATGGAATGGATTTAGAAGTCTGCGTATGGGAGGGGGGGAGTGGAGAGATGGAGCTCAGAGTTACAGACGGTGGCGAGAGATACGGAAGACGGAGAGATACGGAGAGAAAAAGAGGCATTGGGGTGGAGAGAGGAGGGAGGGAGTGGGAGGGAGTGGGAGGGAGGGAGAGGGAGGGAGAGAGGGAGGGAGGGGGCCCCAGCTGGCGGGAGCGGAGCCAGAGAGAGAGAAAAGGAGAGAAAAGTTTCCCGGAGTCTTCATTAGTTGACTTCTCTGTCCACTGCTTCCCCCAGCCGGCCGAGCTCACCCCCAATAAAGGAAGGAGGGGGGTCTTTATTTTTTTTTTTTTAAGGCCCCAAAGAGTCCAGTGTTTACAAGACCAGAAATGCCACGGCCACGTCCTGGCAGAAAGAAAGGCTGAAATGGAGGACTGACGCCTTCCTTATAAGGTACGATGCTAACTTGACCTTCACTTTGTCAGGGCGCCCCCCGCCCACCCAGACCGCTGCAGGCAGCCAGGCAGAGCCCAGGCGACCCTGGCCTCTGCCTCCCTACTTCTTTTTCTCTGTCAAATCTCTCTCTTCTTTCCTTTTCTTCCACTTCCTCTTTTTCTCTTTTGTCCTTTTCTTCCCCTTTTCCTACCTTTTCTTTTTTATTCCCTTCCTTCTCTTTTTCTCCTGCTTTTCTTCTTCCTGCCCCTTTCCCTTCACTCATTCCTTTTATTCTTGGCTGCTGGTTTCATGGTTTCCCTTGATTCTCTCTTGCCCAGCTCTCTATTGCAACCTCTCTCTCTCTCTCTCTCTCCTGATCTTTTGAATCCCGGAAACAAGAATAAATATTTTCAATACTCTCCCATCCCCACCCCAAGTGACCTTCACAGCCCTAGCCTGGCCTCTGCCTCCATCCAGGTATCCCTGGGGAAGAGGGTCCAGGAAAGAAGGCCAATTTGGGATTATAGGGGCTTCACTCTGGGCCCAGTGCCCACTTGAGGATGGCAGTGAATTTGGTTTTGGTAAGACTCTGTCTTCCTCTCACTGGCCTCACCCGCCAAGTCTCTGTGACCCTAGTGGTCTTGAATGGAGGATGCAGCCCTTGTTTGTGGCGGTATGGGGAGAGCAGAGACCACTGCTCTTGAGACTAAGGGGGAGACTTAGGACCAAATTGTTGTTTGCCCTTCTCTCAGCTTCCAGCCCCTAAAATCCTAGAGATTTCACTTAAGACATTTGGGGCAGGAATTTAGAGAATTAGGGATTTCTGGAGATTCCCACACACATGAAAATAGGAAACAGTCAGATTATGCAGGCCTCTCTGCTTTGCCTCTTGTTGCCTCCCAGGCTCCAACAAAGCCTCCGACATTAACTCTAATCATATCTTGTGTGGCTATAAAATAAATGATATTATGGACACCCCTATAATTATCTATTATTCACTTACTTGTGATAATTACAATACTGGATGAGGCAGATCTATGCAGACAATGTAAAGCCAAGCAAATATCCTGGAAAATGAAAGTGAATCTGTGTCCATTCTTGAGTATGTTCCAGAATCTGTAAGCCTGCCTAGGACCTCCTTGATTTAGGAGTAGCCATCTTGTAGGGGATAGGGTCATATTGGGAGACCCTACCACTTCCTTTTCCCCCTTACATCTCACTTCTCCTCCTCCTTTGCACAGACACCAGAGAGGATCAGACAATCAAAGGGAAATTCTTTCTCTCTCCCCCTACAATTATCCAGATAATTGCATGAATTCTTCCTTGAATATTGCTGTGTAGTCAGGGTTGAGATTTCAGCAGGAAGTGCAAGGGACAGGATTCCAAATGGGGGAAGCTGAGAGAGTCCTGTGTTCTTACATTCCCATACTTTATAGTTCTGTCTAGTGTTACATTGTTTCTTCAGGCAAAGATCTTTGTTCGCTTTCAGTCATATTTCTCCCTTCCCTCTCCCTTTCTCTCTCTCTCTCCCTCCTCCCTTTTTCCGGTCCCTTTAAAGGAGACTCAGATCATCCTCTGCTCTTAATAGATGACTATAAAAGTAAAATTAATTCCCCCCTGCCTTTTAATATCAATATCTCTCTGTTAAGTATGCACATTGGTGAGAATAAACAGAATTAAGTGCTGCAACCCAAACCAGCGATTATATCCAAGGGTTTTTTGGGGGGGAGTGTTTCGTTGTTGTTATTTGTTTTTTTGTTTTCCATTGGGCTTATCTGGGTGTGTTTACTCTGCTGAGAGATAACCAGGGGGTATTTGTATTATTTTTACAAGCTCATTGGGGCCTGAGCCAGTACCAACCTGGTAGAAAAAGCAACCATGAAGCCAGAGAGAGAGCCAAAGGAGGGAAGAGAGCGCCAGATGGAGATGAAAAGGAACCACACGGAGAAATGCAGGGAAAGAAGGAGGCGGCAGGTTCCGGAACAAACGTGGCAGAGGGCAAGACAGGCACTCATGGACAGAGGTTTATGTATTTTTATTAAATTTTTTTTTTAAATTTGGGGCTCCATGAAGAAAAGGGACAACTCAGGAAAGAGGAGGGGAGAGGGAATTATTCGAGTCACAGCGTGACCACCCCAGAAGGGGAGAACACTGGATACACCAGATCCTTGGTGATCCTCGGTGCTGGTGCTGGAGCAGGAGCTGCACTGGGCTCGCTCTGGTTCCGATTTGCCACCGTCCCACAGCCCGTTGGGCTGGGCCATTGAAGCCCCCCCCTCGCGGCCACCAGGGCTTCCTTGCTCTCCTTATCATTCCATCTTTATGACGAGGCTTGTTAACAAGACCAGCGAGCTGGCCACGCACATCTATCTCTGCCGCTCGAGCTCAGCCAAGCAGCGGCCGGTGGGGGCGGTGGGGGCGGGGACTGGTGAGGCACTAATTAATTGATTTCTTTGGACAGTAAAGTATGGCCGCATCTACATGGAACCTATCGACTCATAAACAATATCTCTGTTGGGTGTGAGTGTATTGTCTCTCAAAGAATTTTTCCATAGGCGTGTGTCATGTAGCCCAGGATTTTTAGCTGCTAAAGAGAGACCCAAGTGGGACTCATTTTTAGGGGGCCAGATCGGAGTTAGCTCAGCTCCAGAAAATACTTTAAGTTATGACTGTCTCTGAAAAGGCATTGGGAATGGGTTTTGTTGAGAAAAACTTGGGTTATTGGATAACCTTTCCCAGTTGCTTGTGTAGACCCGGCCAAGGTTAAGGATGGGAACTGGAGTCGAGGAGTTGGGCAGGCCGGAGTCCTCTTCCCGGTCGTCTGGGACGGAGTGGGGCTGCTCTCAGATTTGAGAGGAGCATAGAAGACAAGGTCCAGCCTTTACTTCATACTGCTCCCTGGACTTGAGTTTTTAAAGTAAATTTTATAAAAGTTAAACAAACCTTAGCTTTCAAGAAGCCCTTGCATGCCCAGCACACAGCCGGAGCCTGCCTGTCACACACTTCACCTGGTTGCTGGGCTGCCTTCTTTCCCCCTTTCCTAACTGGCAGCTCAGAGTAACTATATTTATATTAGATCTAGAAGAACACATCCTGAGACAGAAGGGGTAACGTAATTATACAATGCTAATTTCATACAGGAGTGATTATGCAGTCTGACTCTGCCGCAAACAGGACCTAGGGCTCTAAATATAGACCCTGACCTCAGACAAGAGAAGCAACAGTTAAATAGAGATAGAAGACCACTCATATAAATAATCCATGTAGACACAGAAAGGGGTTTGTAAAAGACAGAAATAATAGAAATACAGGACAGAAAAGAGGTTCAGCTGATAGAGAATGTCATTGCCAATGCCTGAGCTTCCTCCTGCTACTGTTTTTAAGATTGCCAGAGAAATGTGTATTATAAATACAGTAATATGTGAAATCAAAGTATGTACCTCAATGTATTTGGTACACATACACCATGTATGCAAACATAATTCACAGAATATATTTTTCATACACTGGGTTGATAGGCACTTTGTGTATATATAATAACATGATGTATATTTTCCATGCAGTTTTTTAATGTGGATATATTAATATCTGGATGCATTGTCCATGTACTGATTTTATATGCCCTTTATATGCCTACATCCATGTAGCTAAATAGATGTAGGACTGTACCTTCCCTGCGCAGGATATGTGCAAGTGTACTGTTTAATCTATGTAAATGAATTTTTACATGTGATGGGTATACATGCTATATGTAATCTTTTCCCAGGAGGTTGTTTTCCTATAAAATAGAAAAGAGTGCCTCCATATGTATATTTTCTAGAGAAATATATTTTCCATGCCCAGAATGTACATGTAATATAGATCTCTGTGCATTTTAGACTGTTTCAGTATATCGGTTATGTCGGCAGTATGGCCAAGCGTGCATTTTGTGGAACATCTTTTCCACGCTCCGAATGTGGACTATGCGTCTTTCACAGGGAGCTTTTCTAGCAACAACTGCCGGTGAGTTCCGCACAGACCGGTCCTTGAAGGAAGTTCTCCACTCCGGGTCAGGGAAACTGACAAACGGAAGGCTTATCTCGGAGTCCCCAGGAAGCGGCTCCGGCTCAGAGAGGAGAAATCACCCCCAGGCAACCGGCTGGGTCACACTGGCTAAAGGTCCGCTGCGTTTGGTCTCATCCAAGTCCAGATCCTCGGCTCCGGTGCCAGGCTCTCTCGGGCGGCACAGGCTTTCGGAGCCTGGGGCAGAGCCGCCGGCGGTGACGAACCCGGCGGGAGGGCGGGCCGCCGCTGTGGGGACGCCGCGTGCCCAGCAGAGGGAGGGCACTTGGGAGAAAGGCCTGGTTCCCGCAGCCCGGCAGCGCCTCGGCCTCGGGCTGTTCTTCGAGGTCACCCACAAACCCACGGAGCGTCCCCCCGCCCCCGGGCTGGGGCTCAGGGCCGAGCGGCTGGGCGGGTCCGGGTCTTCGCGGCCTCCGCGGATCTGGCCAGCAGGGGTCATCCAGTCCTTCGCGGGAGCCGGCGGCCCTCGCGCAGCGACCGGAGCTGCCGGCGCTGTTCGGGCGGCGGGGCCGGGGCTGGGAGGCGCGCCGGGTTTCCTCTCCCCGGGACCCCGGGCACACCGGAGCCGAGGCCGGGCCAGGCGGGCGGGGAACTGGACTGAGGCCCCGGAACCCTGTCCGCCGGGCCGGGGCACGGAGCGCTCCGGGCGCGGGGCGGGGAGCGAGCGGCCAGGCGCCCGCGTCGGCCACCAGCGACCGGCGGGCCTTTGTCTCGGGGCCTCCCCTGAGCGGCGATCGCGAGCTCGGCCCCCGGCTGCCGCGGTGCTGGGCGTCCGGGACGCACGCTTCTCCGCGGAAAACCGGCAGCTCCGTCACGACGGAGGCAGATACCGAAGGGCGGCCGCTCGGGCCTGATGCTCGGCTTATACGCGGCTGCGGGATCCCAGGCCTGCAGCCCACCTCGCGCTGAATTACACCGGGACCTTTGGCGCCTCCCTGTGCCCGCCGCGCAGAGAGGGTTGGGGGCTCCGGGGTGCGTTTCCCGCACGGATCGGGGGCCTAAAAAACGCTCCTACTTTCCTGGTAATGGCGGGGAGGATGGGCGGGAGCTCCGGCCGGTCCGGAACCCAAGGTCCCGGGGGTTTGATTTTTCGAAGATCGGGGCCGGCGGTCCCTGCTCTGCTCTGGGTCTGAGCCATCGATCGCGCCCGGTTTCCGGCTGCATTAGCATCCACAGAACCCGGGCTGCCGGGCCCATCTCCCGCCCGCTCGATAGTGGCTTTAAATACCCTAGCTGCGTCTACGCAGCTCAGAGTGGAGTAGAACTGGGTGCTAATCAGGGCCAAATACACAACTCATTTGAACGGCATAAGCTTACACATACACAACAGTGAAATTATTTTTCTACCTGAATTATCCAGATAACTCTCTCCTTTTCTTGTTCCTCACGACCCAGTTAGAGACACAGGGTGCTTTGTCTTAAATCAGTGGAGTAAATTGTAGTTCGAGGGCTTAAGCCAAATACTTGCAAAATAGATGCAATCTTTGCCCAGATCCAGAGCTCAGCCACGTCCTGGGTATTTGGGTTGTGGCTCCAGCCATGACCTTCTCTTTGGCCAGGAGACCCAAGGACTTGTTATTCAGCCATTGGGAGGAGGTTATAGTGTTTTTCCTTCTCTGACAGCTTCCCCAGTTATTGAGTCTCAGGGCCTGCATAGACAAAACCCAACAAGGAACCTTCTCTCTCAGATCTGCAGTGTCTCTGGGAATAAATCAAGGGAATAAATTAAAGGCCAGTTATTCCTGACCTCTCTAAATTCCCTCTTTCCTATTTAGCCAGAAATGCCTTCACTGTTAACTCTTCCTGTATAGATGTGGCTTAAGGAGAGGGTAGTCTCTTGCCTGGATTCACTGGGATTCAGACCTCCCCCCACCTTTATTCAGACTCAAGGGCAGCCACTCAGTCCCTCCCCTACACCACCAGCTCAAGGCTGCCAGAAGCTATCCAGTCCCCAGCCTCCCCTGAACTCTGTGGGCCCTTTATAGGAGGACTCCCAAAGCTTGAGATCTCCTTCCTGCCTGAATCCTTCAGATGCACACTCAGCAGGGGATTGGGGCAAAGGGAGGATGGGATTTGGTCTAAATCTGCTACTTTTCCTAGTTGCAGGAGTAAAGAAAGGAGGGGAGAAAGAGAAAGAAAGATTTCAGGGCAGGAGGCGTGGCTCGGGAGGCTGGGCTCTGTGGGGGGCTCTTGTTATTCTGGAGCAGGCCCAGGAGGGTGGAGGGGGAATTTGGATGAGACTCCGTGATTGGAGGCTGGCTGTGAGAAAGGGAAACTGGGAGATCAGAGGCTCACGGGTGGAGGCAGAGGGAGGGCATCCCATCCATAAGGAAGGAGTGAGGTGGAGGTGCAGAGGACTCATGGGCTCAGCTGGGACTAGACTCTGGCCTGGACCTGGGCCTCTCTCTGTCATGGCCTGGAGGGGCCTCAGCTGACAGAGGCGGAGCCTATTTCACCAGCTTCAAGGGGTCTTTAGTACCCTCTCCAGTCATCTTGCAGTGCACAAAATGTGCTCTCAGAGTGAAGCCACAGGGTTAGAACCATCAGAGTGAAGTGTGGACCCACCAACCCCTGCCCCTACCCCGTGGCACTCTCACCATCCCAGCTCCAACCAGCTCTTGCCCCTACCCTGGCTTCACTTCTTGGAGATCTTGCAGCTCAGACTTCCTTTTTGTGGTCCTGAAGGTAGTTTCAGCCTCCTCCGGGCTGTCCACATTATTTTTACAACCCCACGACTCCTCAGATATCCCTCTCCTCCCCCCTAATCTACCATCCCCCAATTTTCTCTCTGCTAGTAATTGCTTGGGACTAGAGATGGTAGCTCATCAACACATCTTGGTTGCTTGTATATTTTTGTTGCCCCTGCAACTGCTCTTCCTTTATTATTATACGTTTATTATTTTTATTATTCACCTGGGCTGGAAAAAATAAAGTTGGGGAACAGCTAGGAGGTTGGGGATCCCATTCTTTCTGGGCATAGGAGACCATGTGTATGGAGCCAGTTTAAAATTTTTCTCTCAAAAAAATCACATCATCATACCATCATGTTTTAATTATTATTATTAATATTAATATGATGAAGCAACTCTGTACAAGGACTATATAAAGGGAAAACGTGCTAGAGACAGACATTTGCATAGGAGGGCACACTACAGAGAGCCGGGGAGGGAGGAAAGGAGGGCATCTACCCATAGGGATCACACTAGGTACTAGCAACAGACACAGAGAACAGGACACAGATTGACAGAGAAGCTCACAGAAATCAAGTTTAAAGCGACAGGAAGAGAATATTGCATATCTTTGTCCCCCCACCCCTTTGGCGTGTTTTGGTCTCCTTTATTAAGCTGGGAGAGTCAGGCTGGAGTGGTGAAACTCAAATCCAGCACCCCAGAGACCAAGAGGTCACAGGAGGGGCTGTATGAAGGGGTACATGGGTGACCAGGCAAAGAGGGGAGTGCCTCATACCCAGCGCCAGCCCACAGGGGAGTGTGCAGACAGCTGGAACGGTGGTGATTTCTGCAAACTTGTACATAGGTTAATGTGGGTGGGGAAGTGTGTCAGGTGCCCAGTGGGGGATGAGGGTATGTGATTGTACGGCTACTCTGCAGGGCTGTATTTGGGGATATGAGGCTGCCTGTTTGCAAGTAGAGTCAGGAGAGTGGTGTGGGCCGAGTGCTGTACTGGGCAGCTGTGCCTATATGTTTGCCCATGCCTCTGCACAATCTTTCACAGGGACTTGAAGCTGGTGGGAGAGTGGATTGCCTTTCCAGGGTGTGGAAGGAGAGACTCTCCCCAGGTGGGAAGAACTCCAAGCTGGCAGGCCAGTTTCACACTGTCCAGGCTGGGCTTAACTCCCATCATTCCCCTGCTTCTCGCCCTCTTGCTCCTGGCAAGGGTGGGTCAGCAGATGGGAGGTTGGGGGACTCTCACCAAGGGGAATAAAAACAGAGTGCAAGAAGGCAGGGGGGCTCCTTCACAGCTTCTCTTTCGGAAGCCAGCCTGGGATCTACTGGGCTGGGGCTGAGGCCTGAAGGGGGCTATGAATAAAAGGCCCTCGGCTGGAGAAGACACTTTCTGGCCTCCAATGGGTTTTTGGGATGTGCCCTTCCCTCTGCTCTGGTCCTCCTAATCTGCGGTTCCCTGGCCTGGGGGCGGAGACAGCGGATCCTGAGACAAAGGGCGCCGTTGGGGAGCAGGTGGAGTAGGGGTGAGTAAAAGAGAGAAAGGAGTTGGGTGGGGGGCTGCAGCGCCCCCTCCTTCATTGTCACCAGCCTGGGAAACCCGGGCTGAGCGGGGGCCTCCGCGGCCGGTAGCCCCTTTTAGGGGCGGATTCTCCTCCCGCCTCGTAAATTACGCCGGGCCAGCCTCCGGCCGGCCGTGACCATGAACGCCAGCGGCGAAGGGAGAATCTGCAGCGGCTGCCAGAAACTCTCTCGGCCAATCAATGCCGCGCTTCGCAGCTCCTTTTACAGCTTCCTGGGCTTCCCGGAGGGCCAGGTGGGGGTCCCTGGGGTGGCTACTGAACCTGAGGCTGCGTCCGCTCTGCTCTCAATTCCCCGCTTGCGGCTTCCGGTCCGCAGCCGCCTCAGCGGCAGGAAGAGTGGATGGCAGCACACCTGTGAGCGAATGGGCGCAGGGGGCTCGGGAGAGGGCTGGGGACCAGGAGACGGTTCGGGTAGCCTGCCCTAGAGGGGACAAAAGCCTGATCATCACCTTGTCCACAGCCGAGTCTGCCAAATGCTTATGCCTCGGCCTGCTCTGCAGCCAGGCCTGGAGGACCCAGACCCCAGCGGACTTGGACATTGCTGATCATTCTGTTCTCCCAAACCACACTTCCTCCTAGGTTCCCCCACTTCCTTCTGCCCTCCCAGAGCTACCCTGACCCCTTCCCTGCTCTCTGCCCATCCTCCACTCTTGCTCCCTCCTCTCAGCCTCTCCTAACCCCAATAACTGCAAGTTCTGAGAGCCTTGGTCCCACTGTCCCCACCCTCGCCTACTCCTGCAGGCAGACAGACCTAAGACCACGGAAGGAAAGTGGTGGGAGGGGACGCCTGAGTCACCTTTCCTCCAGATCTTCAGACGGAGGCCCAACGCCCCAGTCCCACGTCAGACTAGCCCCTCCCCAGCGCCTCAGCCTTCCCTGCCCCTACCCCCTGCCTGCAGCTGTGGGCTTCCTCTCTCCCTGGCTGGGTTCTTCCCTTCTCTCTGGGACCTGGCAGGGTCTGCTGGGGGTGTGTGGGAGGGAACCACGAACAAAACAGACAAGAGGACGTCCCAGGAGGACCTGCCAGAGACTCCTGGCGTTCTAAGCGGGGACTGTGTCCCAGGCAGTGCCCCCTCTTGCTCTCTGCCAGAGACAGGCTCAGTCTGGGGCTGGTGCCCGTGTCTTGCCCCCTAAAAGAAGGAGAGAGCTTGCTCCCTCAACAGAAGTCTTTTCTTTTTCATTCTGCGGTTCTGAAACCAGATCTTGACCTGCTGGTCACTAAGATTCAAGCGGTCTGAGAGTTCCCTCCGGCGCTGCCTTGTGATGAACTCGTTCACCAGAAACTCGCCCTCCAGCTCCGCCAGCTGCAACTTCGAATAGGGTTTGCGCTTCTTCCGTGAGCGGCTGTGGATCGGGTACCAGGGCGCGCCTGGGTGGAGACGAACCAGCAGGGTTGGCCAGGGGACCAAGAGGTGACAAGCCCAGTACCGTCGGTCCTTCCCCAGCCCCTTTCACCTCGGCCTAACACCCGACCCCAGGCTCTTCCTCTCCTCTCTTAGGAAGACTCCCATCCCTACAACTCCTCTGCCTTCATCAATCTCTTTTTCCCCTTTCACTCTTTCTCCTTGCCTCCCCTACTTCTCACTGCAGTATCCCAGAACCTTCTAAATTCCTATCCTCTCACTTCTCCCCAAACCTCTTCTTCTCCAGGATATCCTGGCCCCTTCCTCTCACATCCTCCAGGATGGGGTCCTGATTAGTTAGAACAGACATGAGCGAGTGACAAGAGTCAACCACTGGTCTTTCTTAAAAAAAAAAAAAAGTAGGTAATGGGGCCCTGTGGGAAGGTGGAAAGAGAGGCCCTGGGAGGGCGGGGACCAGGCTCTGGGTCCCCACCCCACCAGGCCTGGGGAAGTCTGTCAGAATCCCCTTTCTCCGGAGCTCCCTGCCCCCTCCAGCTGCAGGCTGAGGAAAAAGGGAATCTCTAGTTCTTTTGCGGGGATATTTACATGTTTATAGGGCTTTCCCCCCCAACTCCTTTTTTTAAAAGAAGCGCTTCCTCACCACACAGTCTGTCACCCCAGGAAGCCCTAGCTCAGTCCTACACTGCCCGCCCCCCGGGTCAGACGTCCCGTCCAGAGTAGCCTCGCGAATGGGCCGGGGTCCTTACCGCTGGCCGAGAGGCCGCCGCCGGGGTTTAAAGGCGATACCAAGCTGCCGGGGTCGCCCGCGCCGGCGCCCTTGTTGCCCTCGTTAAGCAGGGACGAACTGGAGTCGGATTCCAGCGACTGGCACGAGGGCGGGTCGTGCGGGGGTCCCGCGCCACCGTCGCCACCGCCGCCGCCCGCCGCGTAGTCGTACTTGAAACCGAGCGCAGGCGGCCCCGACGGCTCCAGCTGCAGCAGCGCTGCCCCGGGCCCGACTCCTGGGCCGGGGTCGCGCCCGCGCTCCTCACGCTTCAGGCCCCCGCCGCCGCCCTCGGCGCACGGCTCGCGGTAATAACCCTTGCTGTCCTCCACGCGCGCCAGCTCGCACGTGCGGCCGAAGGGCGGGTTGAGCGACACCGGGCTGCCGAGATAGGGCTGCGGGTAGCCATTGCACGGCTCCGCCGACGGCCAGGGCAGCGAGCACACGTTGTCGCGGCGCGGGTAGGACAGCGAAGGCAGCCCGGGCAGCTGCGCCCCGGACGCGCGGAAGTTGGGGAAGTAGAAGGTGTCTCCCGTGTGGATGTTCACCAGCGGCCCCACAAACCCGGGATTCAGGAGATTATGCTCGCCCATTTCCGCGGGGCCCGACCGGCAGCTTCTACTTTATTGCTATCTGACATTAAACATAGTTAAACCTGCACCGGCCACCCATTGGCCGTCCAGCTCACGTGGGCGCCGCCGCCAGGGGGATGGGTGGGGACAGAGAATCCCCCCACCCCGCACCAACTCCAACTTCCCCCTTCCCCAATGTGTGGGGGGGGGGAGGGAACGAACCGCGGGGGCAGATTTATTCGCTGGCTTCTGGTTTTTAAAAAATCATATAAAACCTAACGCAGAGATCGAGGCAATCGCCCGACACGGGGCAAGAGGAAAAAAGCCACACCAAAAATACCCGCACATACACGCTTCTGCACCCTGCACCCCCCCCCCCCAGATGTATTATCTTCTCACCAACAGCTGGCCGAGCACAGCCCGTCCCTCTTTAATTAGCTCCTTTATTAACTAAAACCGTTGGAATTTACAATATCTCCCCAATAAATTACTATTAGATATTGTGTCATATAAAGTTTACTGGCTGTTTAAGGAGACGGATGAGCCCTTTGGCTCGGGGTTTATTTACAGTAGAGGCGAAGTGGGGGTAAAGACAGGTTTCCCTGCCGCTGTCTCTCCCAGCCCTGCCGCTGCTGCGCTCCTTTTCCTCAGCTCTTTCTCCCCAGGAATTTAGGGAGACACCTGGGGTCCTCTCCTCCAGGAAGGGCTCAGGGAGGGTTACTAACGCTGAGTCTTCCCCATTCTCCAGCTGGGAGCCACCCAGCCACACACCTTCACTCACCGTCAGAGGATGGATGCAGAAGAGAGGCAGAAGCAGCAGAAAAAGGAAGCGCCCAGCTCCATGAGGACTTGCCTGCCTGCTCCTGAAAATCTGGGGGCTGAACTACTCTTCCCCATGACTTCTGTGGGTCAGGGGGGCTTCTGGGGGGGGTCTCTTGGAGACTTTGCAGCAAGAGGCTCTGGGCTCCCAGCAGGGCTTGGCTGGCCCAAGAGGCTACTGATTCCCACTGCGGAGGAGACACTCACACCCCAGAACCAGCCTAGCATACCACTGGGACCATCAGATAACAGTGCCCAGCCCAATAGGTGTGCTGGGAGTAAGGGAAAGAATGCCAGAGAATTATCTTGTTGGGGGGTTAAAATTATTTTTATGGTGCTAACCTCAGCAGCTCCTTCCGCAGAAGGCTGAGAACCCAACGCTGGCCACAGGCGAAATTAATCGACATCTGGAAACCACAATCCGATCTCAACCAAGTCCACAGACACAGCCAAACAGATTAAAATGAAAAAGGAAACAAACCCCTCAAAACTAGGTGTATTCTATTGGGGTCTAGTAGACAAAATACTCAGATTTCTATGTGATTACTTCGGGCTCCTAGCAAAAGTGTGGCTTTAAGTAATACCAGGTGAGATCAATAGTTCAGCAAAAGTCTAAATATGAGAGAACACCAGAAGATTTAGAGAAAATTAGAGAGACGTGAATCTGAGAGAATATGGGAGAAAGAAACCCATGTGGGTGAAAGTTAAATATCTGAGAATGAGCGGAAGCTACAAAAGCAGACCGAAGCAGAAGATTCTCATCTCCCTCTTTTTCTCTCTTCTGCAGGACATGGCAGAGAGAAACGCAGATTCTTCGAATTCCACAGCTCCCCGGGCGATTTCATATCCCAAACCAAAGCTGGGACAGAAATGTGTCCGCGCGGGCGTCGCCCTGCCCGGCACAGCTCGTAGCTCAGCACCCGCCCCTCGCCCTGCATCCCCTTCCCTGCCCTGGCCGGCCAAGGTCCCTCCCGCCCCCCCCCAGGAGCCCGCCCCGCGCCGGGCCCACTTGCCAGAACCGAAGCCAAGCGGTGGGATGCCAGCCCCGCGCAGTCACCTTCGGTCAGAACCACGAGAGCCGGGGCGCCGAGGAGCGGGCAGGAGACAGACAGCCTGAATTGGCCTTTTCGTGCCTAATTGATTAAGGGGCTGCGCGGCTGCACAGAGGAGCATCCTTCGGCTGCAAAATGCACGTCACAGCATCTCCAACATCTTATTTATGCCCTCTTTTCAAGATGCATTAATGAGCGCTACTGAATATTTAATTTAAAAAAATTTATTTGGGGGTTATTTTTGGTCATAAAGATAAACAGGGTGTGACTTTAATATCGTTGCTGTTTTCAATCAGAACATTGCGCCGGCGGCGAGGTCTCCAGGCCTCCAGGCCTCGCGCTCAGCCGCTATTGTTGGTGTGGGGGAGGCCGAGTTGAGCTTTGCGAGATAATCACTAGTCCTTGTGCGGTGGAGGTTTCTCCCCATACTCTTTTTCCCTCCCAGATGACTCCAATCGCCTAGAAGGGGGACGCCAGGAGGAAGGTCTTAGCCTCTTCGCATCCCTCGCCAGCTCGAAAATCTCAGGCCCGGAGCTGTGCTCGCTGCCCTCCCGGCCAGGCCGCTGAGCACGCAGAGCGGCGGCCGCAGGGCAGCAGATGCAATGCCGGGGAAATGAAGATGGAGTGAGGACTTCCTTCTTCCAGACACGCAGTTTCTCCCAGTCCGATTTGGCCCCATCAAAAAAGACCATTTCCCCCAGGTTTCGGACCCTGGGCACTGGCACACGCACAAACCCCTCTTCCTTCCCCCTCTTCCTTCCGTGCAGCCGACCTGATTCCTCTAGGGGAGAGCTGCCGAGGACCATCAGCAAAATTCACATCCCCAGTGCCCTGCTACTCGAGGCTCACTAGGAACCTAGGGGTTATCAGGACCCCGGCGAGGACCCAGGCAATCTAGGCGCCCAGCCTCCTCGTGCACCACCGCGGTTCTGTGTGCCTTTAAGGCTCCCCGCCGCACACGCAGCTCAGGCTCCCCTTTCTTAACCCTACTCGGACTAACAGGCTGCAGAGCTCCGCTCCCAGCCTGGGTCCCCGGGACCGGCGGGAGGCTCGGGTGCAAAGCATCAGCTCTAAATCCAGCCTCGGCGAGAGCTGCTCTCCAGGAGCCGACGGGGGACTTGGTGAGGAGAATGCTTAGGACTCGCAGCAGCCCAAGGCGCTGGGCAGCGGCTTCTAGCTGGGTTTAATCCGCCGGCACTTCGCAGCTCACATGGAAAACTGTAATGGCCTGGCAAGGCTCTGGACCCGCGGAGCGATCTCCGCGCCCACTCTTCCGCACATTCATCAAATTACGAGATTAGAAGAGGTGGACTGCCTGCTGGCCCCTGGACCACAGGTTCTTCCTGCTGCAGCTAGCCTGGCTCAACCATGCCCCGCTCATTAACTCAGGGGTTAACTAAAACTGAAGGCCAGGATGTGGTCCAAGGCTTTCCTTGAAGACCCGCGGCAGCCCTCTTGCTTCCTCGCATCCACCAGCTGGATGCGTCGCCGCCTCTCCCGCACCGACTCTGTTTAAGCCTCTGTCCCTCCTGCATCTTCGCGGGCTCTGCGCTGGTCCTCGAGTCCCCACCACCGCCGAGCCAGGTGAAAGGAGTTATTATAAAATCTACGCCGGCTCTGGTGGCAGGGGCAGAGCAGCTGCGGGAGGCTTAGGCCACCGCGGAGTGGCTGTGAGCCGCAGGGTTCGGGCTCCCCAGACAAACCGAGGTCGAAATTATACCGCGCGGTGCTGCCTTCTCCCGGATCAGTCGAGAGGACAAGGCGGCCCAGTTCAAGGTCACTGCCTAGTTTGCACAAAACGGTTCTGCCGCGTATGCACATGAGGCAGGGTCTGGGTCTCTGAAGGGAGGTGAGCAGGAGCTGGGCTGGGCGGGAGCGGGGAGATGAAAAGCGGCGGGTGGGGAAGGTCTGGGACCCAGCCCGATCCCTCGGCTCTCTATGTCGCCCCTTTAGGGCATTTTAGGCTTGGGGCAGGATTTTGTCGGGTTCAGCCAAGGCTGACGGGTGGAGGTAGGGGGCTCAGACTCCTCTTTCTTCGCTTCACCAGCTCATCCAGGGATCCGAGCCCACCTGGCTCCCAGGCCCCCTTACGGGCGCCTAGGACTTAAGGAGAAAATTAGGAGGCCCCTTCCCCTGTGCTGCCTTCCAGGGCTCTGCAGCCTGGAGGAGCGGGGTGTGAGAGGGACCTTGGGTGAGGGGCCCAGTCAGGCTTTCAGGCTCACACAAGCAGCCTGGGGTCAGCAGCGTCCTAACCTCCTCCAAACATTCAGTGGCTCCACTTGGCCCCCTCCCACCACAAGATACCAGCCCGATTGCCACTCAGGAAATGCGGAAGGGATGGGGGTGGTCCCAGGCAGGAATATCTGGGAGACCATCCCTCCACCCCTCACCTGAGCATCCCTAATTGAGCCATCTTCCCCCATTTTCACTGTCCTTTCGGCGCACTAATAGTTAAATAATTTCGGGGTTTTGACATTTTCCCCCTCGCCAGCAGAGGATCTCCTCCACCTAGTGAATTACTGAGTGTCAGGAAAGGTGTGGGGAGTTATTAAAAAAAAAAAAAAAAAAAGCACCTTCTCCACAAACGCCACACCTACAGTCACCAGCAAAGTATGGGGAGCCCAGGGCCTGGTCTCCGTGGACCTCGAAACTCAGTATGGGGTGAGAACTACCCAGAGTGCCCTCTGCCCCACAGCCAGCCGCTCTCTGTGACCATGGCCTCTGACCAGGCCTAGCTCTGAGGAGGGGCTGAGTTCTGCCTGGGGTCTGATCTGCCCAGCTACCCAACTGCTACCCAAATCCAAGCCTCCAGTTCGGGGCAGGGGCGGGTGTGGCGCTGGGCACGGGCGGATTGGGGTAAGGGCAACGGGCCCGGGGAGGCTGGTGGGGGTGGGAGGATGCGCTATCCCCGAGGCTGACTGGGCTGGAAGAGCGAGGGTTCACTTACCTTTGGAGACGGAAGAGGTTCAGACGGGTGCGGGGCGGGGGTTCTCAGCCTCTAGAAACCCTCTGGGTCCCCCCTCCCAAGGCGGCCCGCAAGCCCAGCCGAGGTATCTGAGGAGGGCGGGGCGGCGGAGGCGGAGGCTGCGGCCAGCGGTAGGCGCGCGGGAGCCGAGTTGCAGAGCATCTCTGGAGAGGCCGCCTTTTATGGGCGTTATTAGCGCCCCTGTCTAGACTGGAGACGACACCTCTGTGTGTAAACAGAGGCGGCGGGCTCTGGCGGGAAGAGGGATGACGCGTCAAGGGGGCGAGTGGCCCTCCCCTTCTCTGGCCACCGGAAGATCAAGGCCTTTTCCACCCTCCCCCCTTCCCTGTGCTCCCTGTGATGTCAAGGTCAGAAAGACCTAGTCACGGTCAAGGCTAAAAGAGGAAGAGCCTGGTTGGTTGCGAAAAGGCTCTGGCCCCCTCCTCCTCCCAGAAGCCCCTGGCTCCCCAGGGCCCCTCAATCCTCCACCAGCGCGGGTCTAGATACACATCTGCCTGATCCGGCACTTGGAGTTTTTTGAGGAGTGGGCTCCTGACACCATCCAAGTCAGACCCAGGTGGATCCTAGGGTGGGGAGTTCTCTTCTGAACAGAGGGGGCTGCTGCAGGGTCCCCAGCTTCAATCCTCCGAGAGATGGAGAGTGTCCCAGGGGCTGCCCCCGCCTTATACCCACACGGGCCTGCTGACCGAGCCGCCTGTCGAAAAGCCTCAGGAGCAGATGGTCTGGAGACAGTCGTGGAGGGATCTCCCGAGAACTGCTGGCCTTGCTCCCTCAGGTGGGTTCCTGGCTGTGGGACTGACTACCGGCCGAAAGGCCCATTCTGCTGGCCCTAGGTCTGAGGACTAAGATGTGGGTGGGGAAGGGGTTTTCTCCCCAAGCTCAGGAAAAGATCTAACTGAGCCCTCCCTGGCAGCCTGGTAGAGAGACCTCCGGATGGAGAGTCCTGTGAGGCTCCAGCTCACCCAGGTCCCCCAGCCCTGGCCACGGGGAGCCACAAGGAGCCGGGGATGCCATCGGATTATGAGAAAGATAGCAGGAACCTCAGTCCCAGAGAAGAGCTGTCCATTTCCCGGGGATGCCTCTATATTCACAATCCTTCAGACATTTTCTATCCCCCTGCACCCGCATATTTATTGCATCTTCACTCTCACACAGACACTAGGAGACTGGCCTTGGAAAGAAAGGCTTTTTATAGATTTGCATAAAGAAAAGAAAACACACTCTACACCCTGAGATCAGTGCCGACTGACAACATTGCTACAAGTGCACACACACAGGCAGAAAAGGCTGAGGAAATTCTGCACTGGCTACTAGAGGCTCTACACACACACATACACACAAACACACATACACACACACCTTCACAGGAATGTCTCACAGAGTTCCCCAATGAGAATGCCAACTCTCAGAGGAAGGAAAGGTAAGGAACCAACACAATCAGGGAAAGAATCATACTTTTTCCCAACTCTGGGAAGTGTGTGTCTCCCCAGAACACATACTCACACAATACCTGTCTCACCTAGGAGTTTCCATTCTCACACTTGCTTACTTTTATGGAAGAGGCATCTCCAAAATTGATCCAGGCGTATTTGATCCAGTGCATGGAAGACATCTTAAACACCCTGAGGCACACTGGGGCTCACAGGGACTCAGAGGGACCGCAGTGCTTGCCTGGGTCACTGGTGTCCCAGTGCAACCCCAGTGAGTCTGCACAAGCTTTCTTCTCTTTTCCATCGCCCCCTTCTGGGGCCTTAGGGCGGATCCCTCCATGTGGGAAGACTCGCTCATTTGCCCTCATGTGGATTTGTGTGCAGAAGTGGAAGGATGCCTCAGAGAACTATAGAATTCTCTTTCCCCACTGAGTCTCCAGCTTCCACTGACTCTACAGCTATGTCATAGGACTACCCCATGTACCCCCAAGTCAAGAGGGGTGGGGGTATCAAGGGAGCCCCAGGTCTCTTGTCTACTCAGTTCCTTTTTCTGACCAAACACACACATTTAATTTTCAATTCTTCCCACCTCAGGAGAGACACAGGGGTTTTGGAGAGAGGTTAAGGTGGTGAGTGGGGAGAGAAAGGAGAGATGGAATTGAGAATGAACATTATTCCTGGGAGATTCATCTATTCCCTCCTAGATCTGTACTGCCCAGCGTGGGATTCTTTGGTAGTTAACCCAGAGTTGAAATGGAGTAGAACAGTACTGGCAGCCATATCAGTAGCGGAGTCTCCACAGAGGGTGAATTCCTCAGGCTCTTTGTCTCTCAGATTCGGGGGGTGTGTGTGTGTGTGTGTGTGTGTGTGTGTGACACACACACACACCCCAAAACATTTATTTAAATAAAATTTTAAGAACTTCAGCCATCAGGCAATGTGAGATCAGAGAACTCTGATTTCCAACCCAATGCCTCCAGTCTTTCTGTGTCTCAGGAGCGAAAAAATATTATATATAAATAAAAATTGCCGCAGTAAAGATTTAATCTGAGATAACATTGTTTTAGGCTATATCGCTTTTTAAAAGTCTCTTAACCTGACATCTTAACGACCTCATTAACTCAGCCAGATAGGGAGATAGGCACAGACGGACGCGGCAGGAAAAACAAATTAGTGGAAGAGTCTACAGGGCTCCTGATTGCCTGGAAGACGGGGGTTCCCGAGAATGCTGGAGAATACAAGTGAGATTGGCTTAGAGAACTGGGGGCCCATGGGGCCCTAGCAGCCCGACCTCTTGCATAGGCTGGTGGGGAGGAAAAGGGAGCAGCTTGGGAATGCTGAGCTTGCAGCAGCCTCCCAGCAGGACAGACTGAGGGGACCCCTTCCTAGCTCCAGCTCTGAACTGTCTGGAGGGATTTGGGACCCTCTGGGGGCAGTAGGGCCTCAGGAGCCTAAGATTAGTGCCCCACTGCCGCCACGCTGCCACCACCACAGCCTCCAGCTCCCAGCTGGGACACCACTTTCTCAGCACAGAGATCCAGCTCTGAGCTCTGACTATTAACTGAAGTGAACCCACTCACCTGCTCCCAGGCCTTTTCAGTCGCTGATCACATCCTTCTCTCCCCAGCATACTCATCTATTTGGGGAATCAGGATGGGAAAGAGTTTTCTCCTGTCTAGATAGTATCAACAATCTGAATAACTCACTTAAAAAACTTAAGTGGAGCAGAATATAAATTTGGGATCTATCCAGCTGGGGGTGTTCTCTCCACTCTTCCCCCTGCCCATTCTGGCTGAGTCAGGGCAACAGAGCCTACCCCAAGAGCCAGTGGATAGAAGGAGTTTCAGAAGGAATCTGAGCAATAAAATCAAGGCAAAAAAAAAAAAGATTTTATTTTAAAAACAGGTTTGTGGGGTTTTTTTTCCTTTTTGCATTCAGTACATTGTCATTCAGACATCACAATACTATATACAGATACACAACATTTTTAAAAAGCCTATTTTGGATGAACATTTCAAAAGAACACTGTTTTGTAATGCACCAGTGGGAAGGGAGAAGGTGAGCCCCCATCCCCCAGCACCAAGTTGGCCTTTGAGGAGGGAAATGTCAGGCAGCGTCTACGTTAGCTGGCTAATTGGGAGCCAGCTATTTTGGTCTCCTGGAAGAAAAACTGCTGTCCTCTGGACGATGAGTAAAAGTGAAAATGTGAGGCCTTCTCAGCTACTGCCTTGATGGAGAAGCAACTGGAGAGGGAATCTGCTGGGGGACCGGCTCTCCATCCCCTTGGAAGAGAAGCTTGTCCGCTCCCTAGAAAAAAAGTTCTGCTTCTGTGCCTGGCCTGATCCTCAGCCTCACCACAGAGAGAGAAAGAGAGAGAGAAGGAGAGAAGACAGATTTAGCAGCATGGTGGGAGTTTCTGTCTTCCCTGGATTTCCGCATGTTGATTGAGAAGCAGAACAGAGGAGGCCATGGGGGCAAAGGTGGCTCCTCAGAAACTCAGTTCCTTGGTCCAGGTTGGGGAGAAGGGGAGGTGGCTCCTCAGCCAATTCCAGCTTTTGTTGAAACAGGAAAGAAAGAAAACCTAAGCGCTGTCTGTACTCCAATCACGATGCCAGATCCCTAATACTTATCATTAATATTAATGTGACTTTTAAAATATGCACAGAAAAATCTTAACTGGGAAATCTTGCCTAACTAAAGAGTGCCAGAGGGACAGGGAACAGGAGGAAGGAGTGGAAGGAAAGTAGGAGCTCGCCAGGTCCTGCTCGGGGTCGCACCCTCAGGGGGGTCGTCTACCTGCCCGGGCAAAGGATGAGGCAAAAATGGGGTCATTCGGGGTTCCCCAACTCTGCTTTGGCTGGAATGATTGGGCTCTTCGCTGCCACTTGGCGTTCTGGCAAGGCGAGGGGCGACGGCCAGAGGGAGTGGAGGCAGGCTGCCTTCCTCCCACGCCCGCCCAGACCCACCTCCAAAGCCGCTGAGGCGGGGTAGGTGCCATCTGCATAGGGGTGAGGGTTGAGGATGGGGTGGGGAGTAGAGGGCGGCAGAGCACACCCTCTGATACCCTCTGCCTCCCAGCGGAGCGGTTCCTCTTTCTGGTTAACATTAAATATTTGTCTGTACCCGAAAAGCATCCTTCGGTGTGTTCGGATATGGTACAAATCGGCGACATAAATAGACGGGGCGGGCGGCTGGGTGGGCGGTCAGGTAGAGTGAAGATGAGGTGCTTTTGATTTGCTGACCACCTTCTTCTCTTTGACCCGCCGGTTCTGGAACCAGATGGTGACCTGGCGCTCCGAGAGGTTCGTGGTAGCCGAGATGCGCCGGCGCTTCTCTTTGGTGATGAACTTGCTGGCCGCATACTCCTTCTCTAGCTCCTTCAGCTGCACCTTGGTGTAGGGCACGCGTTTCTTGCGCCCGCGCCGGTAGCTGTTGACCTCGGGCTGTAGGGGGACCACGTCTGGGGGGAGAGAGAAGGCGGGCGGCAAGAAGTGAGTCGCATGGTTGGACCCAGGACCCTGCGAGGGGCCTCAAGTCTGCGCGGCTGCGGAGGCACAGGTTCCGGCAGGGACTCAAAGGGAGCTGATGGATTGTCCCCAAATCTTTTGCACCTCTGTTATTAGCAAGGCCACGACTTAGGTGAGGACCCTGGGGTATTGCCTCTGGTGCAAACTTTAAAGGAGGGGGCGCCCAAAACTCAGTAACCAAGATAAATGATATTTTAATGCAATGTTTTAAAATATATAAATGAATGCCCAAAAATCCATGATGAACAAAATATGAAAATTTTAAATAAATACGGGACCAGTATTACTGATTTTTCCTTTTGCCTCAGCTTCCAGCATGGCTCTACACAGCACCCCTTATTAGAATCCTCGTTCCCTTAGAGGGGTCCCTCCAAATTGCACCCTGGTCTGCTATCCTGCAGGATTGCAGGTATTCAGGAAAACCCCTCTTTCCTGCAGTTAGATCATTTGGCATGAGTCAGTTTATACTCTGCCCCATTATCAGAGGAAGGTGTTCTTTTGTATGTTTGAGGGAGGGCATGGCGGGCAGGGAGACAGTTTCAGTGGGCACAGACCCCCAAGTGGGGCCTCTTGCCTTTGGTCACTGGCTCTGCACTAGGAATCTGAGGCCAGCACCGACAGCTAGAGAGAAGAAAAGTGGCCAGGTGAAGCCAGACTGCCTGGGAGCCAATCTCTAGGAGTCCAGTGTTGTGAGCCACTTAGTAACATCCAAGGTGGGAAGTCCTAGCACTGAGATGTAGGGAATCAGGTCCCTAGAAGTAGAGGGTCCACACCCGGGTGTGTGCCCACCAGAGGAGACACCAAGAGAGCCCTTCTTGGGTTGAAACCAGCTGTTCACGTAAGTCTTCTATAAAAAGAAATCAGTGCCCCTCCCTTGCCCCCATAAATGTCCACTCACCAAAACTGCAAATTCTGCTCCAATCTGCTATCCCTGTCATTCCTCTGAGGCTGAAGGAGACTGTCCCCACCCCATGCAGGAACCCTAATCCTAAATTCTAAATACCTTGTCATCCCACTACTAGTTCAATTTCTTCATGCTCTGAGAATGTCACAGGCAATATGTGTCACTTATATCCCCCCTTCCACTCCACCCTCACCTCTGTCAATAAAAAGATCATAGCAACACTTTCAAGGGGAAGTGGGGAACTAGGAAAATTATCTGAGTAACTCACCCTTCAATTTTTAAAAACGTAATTGGCAGACTTCTTCATGCAGGATTTAATGAGTAGGACTGAATATTTGAGATTTCCCCTTCATTCTTACTGCCCTTTGGAAGTGTAGACACAGTCTAGAATGAGGACACAAAGCTCTTCCTGAAATGCTTGTTCTCACTGCCCCCCCCCCATCCCACCCTCATGAAACACCTTCCTTATACCCTTTCTCATTGGGTCTGCTCTCTCTCAGGGACCCTTGTCCCTGACAAGGATGGGGAGAGAAGAGGTCACCATCAAATGCAGGGGGGGAATAAAGTACACAGAAAGAATATGGGAGAGAGGGGGTTCCAATGGCCTGGTCTGGCTGTCTTCACGACGACAATTTTTCAGGAAAATTGTGGGACTTGTCACTTCTCTCTGCCTATGTAGGAATAGGCCAAGTTTTTGTTTTTCTTTTTTTTAAATCTGCAAAACAAAACAACTTCACTTTAGCAGAGCAGATCCTTTATGTTAAAAAGGATTTTTTTTTTGCACAAGATAATTTTTAAAAGTCTCTCAGTTCTCAAATGTGTCTTACTCTTACAGATGTAACTATGATTTGAGAAATTGATGATTCTGGAATAAGAGTAAAACAGAGAGGGTCAGTAATGATACCGTGAGGCTCTTTTTTAATCCTCGGAACATTTTTTCCAGTCTTATTTTATTAAACCCATTTTACAAGATAAGGAATCTGAGGCTCAGAGTAGGTAAAAGAACTTAAGTGGCAGAGCCAGATTTTAAACCCAGATTTTTGGACTCAACATAATGACACAGTAAGTTCTAAAATGGAAACAGACCACCTGGTACAATTTAGCTTTAAAATACCTCCTTTTTCCTGGAGAGCAAATGGGATAAAAGTGGGTTTGGTTTCCTGAATTAACCAGATAATTGTCCCTGATTTTTTTTAAACTTCACTTTCTGGAAATGCTCACAATTATCTACCCAAGTCTGGGTCTCCTAAACCCCAACTATAAATTTCCAATGAGGCTTAATCAACAAACCCTAAAAAATCAGTTTAAAAAAAGCAGATAACTGGTCCAAATTGGTTATTTTTCTCTACAGAATGCCAAGAGTTGATTTGGCCAAGTTTTTCGTGGATCAGACCTAACGGCTGGTTGTTTTGGCCAACTGGGGAAATACCTTCAGTCTTGCCTTCTCAAAGAAGCCCCCTTTCATTGTCTGCTGTCTTGTCTGGAAAGGAAGTGGGATCTGCAGATGTGGAAACATCTGGAAGCTTAGGCCTCGAGTTGTGTCTATGCTGCCTAAAGTAAGTAGAGGACTTGGTGATTAATTTTACAATCAACCTTTCCCTAATCTCCCTTCAGAGCGTGTGGGCACACACACACACACACACACACACACCCCACTTCATACCTGGGAACCTAACAGACACTTTTGAGGAGCAGATAAAAATCAGATCAATGCTCAGCCATAGCTCTCTCTTGGGGTCCTGTGTACATGTTCCTACTGCCCACTGGCTCTTGACCACCCACTCCCAAAACAGGGCTCTGGTCCTCCGAAGAGGACCTTGTTCAGCTAGAAATCCTAGCCACTCTTCTCAACCAAATTCCAAAGACTTGTCAGTAGAGACTTCCAGTATGGCCCAAAGAGCCCATTATTTCCTTCTCTCTCTTACTCTCTCTCCCCATCCTATCTGTCTCTGTCTCTCCCTGTCTCCCCCACCCCGCCCCCCTCCTCTCTGCTTCTCTCTTGGAATTTCTGCCTCTCTCTGTCAAAATTAAAAACTGTCTATACACACTATAGGAAGAAAAACAAAGAGCAAAGAAGCAAGGGTCTAGATAATTGGGTGAAGGAAGAAGCCACAACTCATCTTGGCCCCAATTATCTGGATCTTTCTGAACAATTGCCTTCATCTCCCACACCAGCCCAGACTGCCATAGATGAGGTCTCTCAGAGCCAGAGGCACTGAAAAGAGACAGTAGTGTTTATGCCTAGATGCTGCCGAACAAACCACAATTGCATAGACAGAGTTATCTGGAAATCTCACTACTTTAAAAGAGCTCTGTGTGGGTAGAAAGATGGAGGGTGTTTGAAGATAATTTCTTATTCATCTGCCTTTTGCCTGGACCTCTGCACTCACTGAGATACACCAGCCCGATTCTATTTCCACACCGGGAGTGTGTGAGCACATAGCTGTTGAGATACACTGGGTTTTTATATCCACTTCCATGCCATAATTTGCAAGTGTATTAAATCTCAGTTGGGCTATATTTTTTTTTATGTCAAAGATATTTTTCTCTAGGAGGCTGTGATAAAAAAGTGCTTACTTTTAGTTTTTTTTTTTTCTGGGAATCTTTAAGATGTTTATTTTGCTCAAAGATATTTCTGAGCCTCTCTCCAATCTCTCACTCCCACCTCGCTCCACATGCATACACAGCAATGCCAGAGCAGCTCCCTCTCATCCCCTCTTCACACTAAACCCATTGCCCACTGCTCTAGACTTGTGCCTCTGCCCACAGTGGGCTTGGTGGGCATCTTCCCCTCTGTCCTTCAGCTCCTTAGCATGGCCTGTTGGCTACCAGCTACTGATGCTCCAGGAATTCCTGCTAAACTCCCATCTCCTAAGCAGCTTCCCATCTGGGTGAGATGGGAAATTAAAGGGCCATATCTCCACAACACATTATTGTACACCTACATGTGAGTTGCCTATCTTCTAGAAAAGTGTTATTATGTGTTTCATATTAGGTGGTTAATAACAGAAATCATATTATATAAAAATATAGTCAATGCAGAGTAGGTAACGCATGATACCATGTACTAAAATTCTATCATCCTAAATCTTCTGGCAGCCAGAAATTGGGTGTCTAGTGTGGGTCCCACCTTGGTCAGCTGTGTTATACTAAGTCATCTTATAATATTTACAAGAATGTTATTTGCTACACTTTCTAACATCATTCAGTAATTTTTTTTTTAACCATCTGCCCTTGCCCCAATCCCGGATGCAGAGGAATTTCAGGCCCACCCTTAGGAGGTCTTCAGGTCTATACTTCCCAATGAAAATGTCCCTGGGTCCACATGTAGGGCTGGGAGGGGGGGGGCTCTGGGCAGTATGGGGAGGCATATATGGCTGTTCTGGGGCCCCAGGACCCCTGTAGGCATCAGAATGGAGCCAGTCAGCCCTCTCCCACTGAGCTCTGCTTATATATAGCAAGAGCAGACTCAAGCTCTGGATTCACTAGACCCTTAATCCTGATTTCTCAGCACAAAGCTGAATACAAAGCTCCTGATGTGGTTTTGAGAAACCTGGAACTGGTCTTTTCCCCTGTGGAGTCGGGGGTGGTGGTTTGCAGGATCCCTTCCTGTTCAGAGATAGCCTCAATTGGAAAGGGAACAGAACACCAGTAAATTCCAATCCCCCACCGCATATGGAGCCAGACAATACAGAGGGGTCCCCCGCCTGGGCCTGGACCTCAGATCCTTCCAAAGCAGGTCTCCCCCCCACCCGCCCCGCCCCACCCTCATCCTCACTCCCCTCTAAGAGAAAGAGACACTCCCCTGTGTCTAAGGCATGGGTAACTCTCTTTCTCCCCCGCATTTGGGGGAGTTGGTAGTGCGAACACCCACAGGATTTGAGCTCAGTACACCAGAGAGGCAAAGAATTTTATAATCCAGGAGAGGGATGTGAACTCCCTTTTCTCCACACCTTCTCCAGAGATTTTAGCTCTCTTGTTCCTTTAACAATCAGGAAATTCGTGGACAAATTCTTAAAATAAATCAAGAAAAGAAAATAAAAAAGAAAACATCCTACATTTCTGTAGATCCCGGCAAATTAGACCCCTATTTAAAAACAACAACAACAAAAACTGTCCAGTGCCTGCAGTGCCTGAATGATCTTGGACGTTCAGGCAAACAAAATGTTTGGGTGTTCTTATTTTTTTCCGCAGTTAATCGGTGGGTTGAGCGTTTTGTCCTAGTGGTTTTAGATTCCAAGGCACCCAAGGCCCACCCCACCCCCCATTCCTGGCCGGAAGCGGGCTTAGGAGGCCAAGAGCCGCGCGTGAGGCTGGAGCCCGCTGGGGGAGGAGGAGACAAGCTCCCGACTGGAGCGGAGCCGGCGGCCGGGCGCTCGGGCGCCTGTGATTGCTTCACTCTCCGCCCGGCAGCTCCGGGGAACGTGTCGGAGCAGATTTCTTCCCCGGCGCATTCCTCAGCGCAGCTCGCCCGGCCGGCTCCATCGGCAGCCCAGCAGAGCCGGCGCGCCGGGGCCAGACGGCGGGGGTGGCTGGGGCGCGGAGCCCCGGGGCAGGCGGGGCTGGGACGGGTCCCTGGCGGCGGCGGCGGCGCTCGGGCCCCTTCCTTACCTGGAAAGGGAGACTTCCAGAGATGGGCGGACTGCGACTGCTCCTTGGAGCAGTACACCTGACTGTCCCAGCCGTTGGAGAGAGCCCAGTGCTGGTAGCCTTCGACGGGGATGAGCGCGTCGTGACGCGGCTCCGGGTGCCCGCTGATCCCAGGCACCACAGACACGTCCAGGTAGCCGGGCATCGCCTGGTAGGAGCTGGCGAAGCTGGGATAGAAGGCGAACTCCTTGGCCCTGGAGGACAGGTCGTCACCCGGCAGGGCGCCCGACGGCTCGGGGTACTTATCGCCCGGGTGGTAGGCGCAAGGCTTTTGCTGCAGGTTCACGTTGTGCGACAGGCGGCAGCCGTAGTAGCTGCCACCGAAAGGGTAGCCGTAGCCCAGGGTGGCGCTGGACGAGGTGGGGGGCGCCGGCGGCGGGGCGCATTGGCGCGCCGCCTCCGGGGCCGGAATGTCCGTGTAGACGGCGCCCTGAGGGGCGCCCAGGGGAGCCGGCGGGCGGCCCAGCACGGGGTGCGGAAGCAGGTCGCGGCAGTGGCTGGCCGGGCAGCTGCTGCCCAGCCCGTCCATGCTCGGGGCTTTGCCGGGGCTCGCTCCGCTGCAGCCACCCCCCGCGCCGCCCGCGCCGCCGCCTCCCCCGCCGCCGCCGCCGCCGCCGCCGCTGCCGCTCTCCGCCGCGCTGTCCTCATAGACGTACATAAGGCTCTCCGGCCAGCGAGGATGCAGGAGCAGCGAAGTCGTCATGACATAATCTGCTCGAGCTTTTTAAAAACTCCACTTGCCACAGGCTGCGAGCTGGGGAGACACCTCGCTCCCTTTTCCCCTCCCCCATCCCTCCTCCCTTCTCTCTCTACCCCTCCCCTCCTCCTCCTCCTGGTGCTTCCACCTCCCTCCCTACATGCCCTCTACGCATGCGGGGACATTTCATTAAGAAATCACCGGCTCCCGCCAGCCTCCCCTCTGCAACCCTCCCGCGCCCACGTGACGCCACCCGTGCACGTGATGCCCTGGCCGGGTCTCCTGGGGTTCCCACCCCTAGAGGTGGGGCGGGGCGAAAGGGAAGAGGTCTCTGCTGATTGGCTCTCAGGAGGGGCAAAGAGGAGGGAGCTGGGAGATTTAAAGGGACAGGGCAACGCCCCCTGGCTGGCCTCGGGGAGGGAGAATGAGGAGGGGGAGGCTGAATTTGGCCGACGCAAAGGGGTCTGGCAAGACCAGGACTGTTCCTGGGCGCCTCCCACTAGGCTTAGGAGGCGTGTGGGGGAGACTGATTCCTACCCAAAAAGATCGCTGTGACTGGACTGGGGCTTGGAGCTAAGAGTCGGGGAGACACCGTATTTTTTTTTTTTTCTTAATAAATAAAAAAACTGGAAAGTAGGCGGAAGCGCACCGGCAGGGCGTGGGGAGCCCCGGGTCTGGCCTTGGCTGACTCCCTGGGAGCTCCGGCTGGAAAGAACCCGACACCGAGCAGCAAGACTTTGATGCCGGGCTTGTGTTTCCATTTCCGACTTTCAGCCACTTTCCCCAAAGCCCCAGTTGTCTAAGAGGGACCCTCTCTAGGCTCGTTGCCCGCAGGTCTTCCTCCAGCGGAGCAGCGAAGGCTAGGAGGATGTAGTAGCCCCCAAACACAAACATCATCACACGGAGGGCGGGATGCTCTCAATGAAAAATTGAGATAGAATAAAGAAGAGAAATGGGGGCAATAGAATAGACGGGTATTTCAATATACAATAGAAATTAAAAGACTCGGAGTGAGATTTTTCAAAGAAAAGGGGGAGGAGGAGCAGGGATTCGGTCTAGGAAAGCTGAAAAGCTCTTGATGTGAACAAGAAGAGCACGCGCTCTCAGATCCGTGTACAAAAGGAAACGTGGGATGAGGGAGAGTCGGCAGCGCTGCCCCTTTGGAGGGACATTTCCCAGGCGCTACTCTGGGAGACCCCAGGAGGCCCGACCCCAGCCCGCGGATTCGCCTCCGCCCTCGCCGCCTGGGTTGAGCCGGCCATAGGCTGAGGGGCCAGGCAGAGCCGGGATCAATGCAGTTCCCAGCTGGATAACCCCAACTTTAGCTCCCATAGCATTCTTGGGGTCACTCCCTTTTAATGTGAAGTGTTTCGATGCTTTGAAACTACCCAATCTTTTCAAAGAAAAAATTAACACCAACTTACTAATTTTCTAAAAAAGCCCCCCTCTTCTCTCCTCCCAATCTCCAGACTTGTCGGGCTTCCTGTGCTCAGTTTGGTGCCTCAGTAGAGGCACCCCTTTCCAGAGAGCATCTCCGTGGGATTGAGCCAAGTTCCCTTTCAGCACAGGGCCTCCCTGAGGAGAAGAGGTAATAAAGAGAGAGAGAAAAAAGGGGAGAGGGGCTACAGCATCTCCCTCTTTCCTGCCTCTGCCAAAGATTTTAAATGCTGGGTGCTCCTGTCCAGACCGCGCACAGGCCGTGGCCAGGAAATAGCCTCGGGCTAAGCCGAACCCACTGGATCCCTTCAGCTTGAGAGCAAATGGTCAGGTCTGTACTGAGATCTGGCCCACGGGCCGCCTCCCTTCTACCGTAGGCGCAAGGTGGTGTTGGACGATGGAGAGCGCCCTGGCGTGGGTGAGTTAGGAGAAGAGATGCAATCTTTATCAGGGTGACCTTCATTCAGAAGGGTCACCTCAGAGTTCCAGAAAGCAGGCTTTGGACTGGGCTGGCAGTAGGAGGAAAAATATATCAGGAAGCTTGGAACATGAGCAGGCCAGCTTGAGTGTGTGTCGAGGGCGATGATGGTGGAAGGAGGAGAGAGGAGTGGAGGGGAAGGTGGGTCTTGCTGGGAGCCGGCTCTTGGCTAGGAAACTGGCTTCCCTGCCTCCGGAGTTCCAAGGTCAAGGTAAAAGGAAGAAAGCAAACATGGCCTGGCTAGTCTAGACTGGGTCGTGTGACCTTGGCCCCCGCGTCTGCCTGCGGCCTGCCTGGTGGGGGTAGGTGGGTGGAGAGGTCTGCCGTTTTTTCCCTCCGCAGGTGTAGGGGTGGTGCGGAGGCCCTGGCTTCCCCTCCTGTGCAGTGCGGGGTCCGGTTCCGCGTGGAGAACCCAGGCGACGTGGACCGGGCTGAGTGGGGCAACCGGGCGAAACAAAGGGCCTGAAATGGCCACCCCGTTCCTGGGGCTCCCTCCCGGGTCCGGGAATGGTCTAGCTCAACGCCAGATCCGTCTTCACGGGCCAGAACCCAAAGACGGGTCCCCCAGCCTTTGGGAGTAAGGGGCAGAACAGCAGAAAGGCTCTGGGTGCAGGCGGCCCAGCAATAAATAAAATCAATAGTAGGTTCTTTTCCAGGTTTATATAAGGGCATTAATTATTCCTATTGCAATGAGATATAGATTTAACCCAGCAATTTTACAATTCCATTTACTAGGGGCTTTATGCGGCCAAAATTTAGCGAAGAGTGGAAAGAGAAGGAAAAGTTCCCTTCGTCAAGGAGACCAGCCGAAGAAGATGTAGGCCCCCCAGAGACCTGAGAGAGTGGGAAGGCTGGAGGCGAAAGTTCAGGACTCAGGGCGTTGAAAGCGCCAGAGAAGGGTCCGCATGCTCTGAACGATTTCCCACTCTTTCGCTGGGTTCCCCAAGACCTTCCGCGCCTGAAACTGCCGGCTCCAAGACTGGGGCGCACCCGGAGCAGGGAGGGAGGCGACGAGGCGAGAGCCTGCGGGCGGGCGCCTCAAAGTAGAGCCTTGTTGGTTAATTAACTTTAAGCCTGGGGTCGCTTCTCCCTCCTCCCCCGAAAAAAAAATTGTGAATCTCGCTGAGACACAAATAAAACCAAATTAAACACTCCAGGAGAATATGCACTACTGGAAACGTAGTAATTACATCGCCGAAGCGATGAGGCGATCCCGCCCTAGAAAGCCAGGCGCTGAAACCCTCGGCTTCGGCGCTCACCCCCCGCCGCTGAGCCACACCTCGCCCCGCCTGGGGCTTCGCGGGTGGGCCGATGGAGCTGGACTGCGGACCTGGTGGAGAGGAAATCGGGAGGAATGAATAGGAATGTGACCCTTCGGTCTCTAGCTGTGATGTTGGTGTGTGCGGGAAAGGACGGAGCATTTCATCACTCCAAAGGAAAATGGAAAACGGCCCCTCTAGCCCCGTCTAGAAGCCCCGGGCTGCGCTCTCCGCTCTTTTTTCAAAGGGACATTTGTGATGGCGAGGCCACGGGAGCCGCTCTGCCCTCAGCTTCCTCTATGGACTGAGTTCCCCGCTAAGTTCAACTCTGAAATTCTTGTTTTCAAAGGCCCCAATATATAAAGGAGATATTCAATGTGCCTTCTCACTGGAAGTGTGTGTGTGTGTTTGCACGGTGTACGTGTGCACACGCCTGGCCTGTGGGTTTGTGATCGTGGGCAGCCTCCATGCACTGTTCCAGCACATGCCCTTGCGGATACGGCCCAAGTGTATTCATGAAAATACCCAGCCCTCGCCGAAATCCTCTCTATGCAAATAAAGATCTCTGCTGGTCTGTTTATTTCTCTGGATACACACTTGATTCATATGCTCATCCTGCTCTCTACTTAGATATCCCCAGGAAAATGAAGAGGCAGATGTCTGTGTCTTTCTAAAGTTGAGGGGTGAAATTCCTGGCCCGCTGTGTTAGAGACCAAGTCGGAGGGGTAAGTTAGCAGCATTTGCAGCAGGAGCGTGCAAGGTTGCCGTACACACTCGAGGGCTGGGTGAAGCTTGAATGCCAGGCTAGGGAAAAGGGGATGAGATAAATGAGGTTGGTGTACCCCTTATTCAGGGCCCAGATTGCCTTCTTTGGAAATCAAGCATCAGTTGATTTCCCTTCCTCCCGCTCTTTCCTCTGTTTCCTCCATATTGCCCAGGAAAAGAAAAAAAAAGAGCTTGAAGCTCTGAAGCTCCTGCCCCCCCACCCCCCGCTTTTTTTTTTTTATGGGAGAAATTCCAGTTTAAAAAAAGGAGGGGGTGGGTTGAGGCTGCAGGAGAACAAAGAGCCTTACCACCATGGGGTCTGGATTCTCGCCCAGACTTGGGGCCTTGGTGGGCGGGCATAGAGTTTGGGGGGCCCTTTCCTGTCCAGGATACGGGCTGCAGGCAGGATGGAAGAGATTTGTGGAGGATAGAGGACATAGGGCTTGAGCTATCTAGGAAAGAAAGGGATGTTTGGGATAGAGAAGTCACTTACAGGAAGGGTTGGGAGTTCCAGGGTTGGGGGGGTGAAACTATGAGAGAGCCCCCTGAGAGTGTGACTGAGCTGGGAGAGCCTTACACACTCAGAGGAAATTAATTCCTGTTGGGTCACAAAGGGTGATACTGGTGGGGAAGGAAGGAAAAGAGGCTGATCATGGGGCTCCCTGGCCCTGCCCAGTCCCCTCCTCGCCTCCTTTCCCTCCACCTCCCTTGGCTCTAAAAGGTTGGGGGTGGCCCAAGGAGTGTGCAGATGCAGATGCCACTCCCAGGCTCCTGGATCCCTCTGGAACCTGCTCCACTTTGATCTCTCCACCCCCACAGCCTAGACTCAGAGCAGAGCCACCCAGGCCTCTCCTCCCAGGCTGAGACTCACCTCCTGGACGGCAGCTGCCATCCTGGCATCGTCCACCTTTATTGTTCTTCCTCCTTGGGCCCCCAGCTTGAGGAAGATGGGACCAGGATGGGCTGAGGCATCGCTGTGCTCCTAGTTTCAGAGTTTTCTGCTCTCAAACCCAAACTTGCCTTCCTCCAGGCCCTATTCACTTCCCTCTCTTAGACATCAGGGAAATCCACTCTCTTCTGCTGTCAGTTTAGGATTGCAGTGTTGGCTGAGGGTTTGGGTAGTCACATCAAACTTTCCTCTATGGTTCTGCAGGGATCCACACGAGGGTCGGGGTTTAGGCTGCCATCACCAATCTTTTCCTGGATTCTCCTCCAGCCTGCCCCCAATCACACCTGTGGTGCTCTGTGTTTGAGTGGGGAGATCAGGTAGCTGCTTCCATGGGGAAGTCTCAGGAAGCCTCCTCCAGTGGCCTCCAGGGTCCCTACCTCAGCCCTCATTCTTCCACTGCTTCCATCGCTGTCCTCTCAGCCCTGCCAAGCTCCTCACAGAGACCCTTCCCAACCCTCTTCATCCTCTCCTTCCCCAGACCCATCCCTTTTCTAATCCTCATTCCTCCTACTCCCTTTTCTTTTTCAGCAGCATCTCAGCTGGTCACTTGCCCTCCCCCCACCCCCATTGACAGAAGTTCCGGGAATAAACACAGAGTTAAGAAATTAACAAAGTATCTCTCCCGGCTTCTTGCCTCCCCAGAGCCCCTACCGTTACCCCATCCCTGCAGTGGGAGAGGGCCCTCTGTTCCCCTCCCCTCACCCCAGACACCTCCTCCTTTTAGGAAGCCCTTCAAAAACAGACAAATAAAATCTCTCCTGGTTTTAGGGCCTGTCTGAGAGGGAAGTCCAAGTTCATTTTCAAGTTAGACAAGGGAGTTGAGGGGGGTTGGGGAAGAGGTGGAGGAGCATTTGCAGGGGGCTGGATTTGGCTTCCTTTCAGAGATCTAACAACGGGCCCTTTTGGTCAGAAAGCCAACAAACCGAATGCTTGGAAAAGGTATTTATCACTTTCAATCGTTTCCTCCATCTTTTAAAGTTTAAATTTGCAGATCCTAGAAATGAGACAGATCAATCTCTTCTCTTGTCTTCCCTTCTCTTCCTTTCCCTTCCCTTCCCTTCCCTTCCCTTGCCTTCCCTTCCCTTCCTTCCTATCTCTCTCTCCCTCTCCCACTCTCTCTCCCTCTCCCTCTTCCTCTCTCTCTCTCTCTCTCTCTCTCTCCCCCTCTCTCTTTCTGTGTGTCTCTTTAGGATTTCCAGTTACTTTAAAAGAAGATAATGGAAAATAACATTTTTCTCAGAAGGGGTTGTGGACCTCAATACAGCATTCTTCTGGATCAAAATGGACTGTTTATCTTATATATCATTTTATATAAGAATGACTAAATATAAAAGACATAGCTGAAGCACTGGACATTTCATCTCTAACTAGGTGAAATACTGCCCTCAATTCCACCATGACGCTGAGACCTGGAGTTTAGTGGGTCCTAAGAGGCAGACGGTAGAGGATGTAAGTATATTTCATTATGAGGAAGGAGAAAAATTATACCCTAAATGGATTACAGCCTAGTTCTCCCCATGACCAGATACCCTCAGAAGTCACAGCAGAAGATACATTCTAATCATTCTACTTTGAAAATAATTGAGCTGGACACCAGAAATAAAAGGACCTTCAAAAGATGCCTTACCAAAAGAAAGAAAATTTAATTTTCTTATCTCCAAAAAAGAGGGAAATGAAAACCTAAGACTCAACTAAAGGTCGAGAACCCCTCCTTGCTAAAATAGCCAATCTTGGGATCTATGGAGCAAAAATGCCGGAAGGAGCTTGAACGTCTGGGTACTTGGACAAGATTCCTGCTGGTGGCAATTAATTCCACCTTCCTAAAAAGATATAATTTGGTGAAGTATTAGTTACTGGAGGGAAACTATCCCTACGATATCCTTAGGGAGGGGGCTGCTAGATTTTCTCTCCCTCACTGTCTCTTAGTTGTGGTGTTGTTTTATACATACATGCAGCAAAGTCGATGAAATCTAAAGAACTAGAAAGGGAGATGGGGACATCCATTTTCTCTCTTCCCAAAGACTGCTGCACTCACTTGCATAGTCAGAGAAAATTTAACTCAGATAAGAAGAAATATCTTTCAAGGTATAGAGACGACCTCAGACTTCTTGCACTTGATGGCCTTCAGCATTTTGGGGGAGCATGACTGTTGAGTCCTGGTGTTTGAACACTACTGGATAGTACACAGGCTGGGGGAACATGTATTGTGATAGGTGTGCATTGTGCTAGCATGGAGACATTTATAGGTTGGTCATGACAGGGGTGCTGGTGAGGGCAGGCTGATGATGGTGAAAGAAAAGGAAATACAGTGAGGATTTGAGCTTGGGGAAGACCCCTCGAATCCTCCAACTCCAGCTCTCTGCAGTGGTGGCCTTCTCTCCTTCAGCTGAGCCACTATAAGCAAAATGGGAAAAAAGACCATCCTCACGTTTTTGCAGAGATGCTATTCCTAAGGCATTAAGGAAACCTTGTGCAATTCCTCTCCTACTCTGAGGCCTTAGGAAAACCCTTTTCTGCCAGAATCTGCATGTGTGATTTGAAGCACTTGTAACTCTCTTTTCAGTGCTTGGTTTATTAATGAATATCTCTCCAAAGAAGTAATGCAGATTTATTTCTCTCATCTATTATAGACCTATCATCTCTAGACAAATAAGTATATAATATATGCTTTGTTCGGTGTTAAGGGAACTTTAGATAAATATTAACATAAGATATGTGCCCTCAGGTACCCATCTCCATCTAATTAGGTAATCTTTGTAAAAAATTTAAAAATATTTTCCTTGAATATGAAACATAGTCATGTTTAAATTAAAAAAATTTAAAGCCTTTAATTGTCTTTATGCCATTGCTGAGATGTGTGTGTGGGGTTTGGTGGACCTATGGTTTTGTGGGTAAAGATATATGTTGACACAGACACACAGGTTTGTTAATCCAACTCCACCAGTGTTTTCTCTGATGCAGAAAGCTATTAAGCAGACATGGTATTCAGACATATGTAAGGCAGAAATTCTTTTTTATTAACGATTTTGTTAACAATCTTATATTTAAGCGAGAATAAAGACACCATGTCTGAGGATATCCAGGAACAACTTTGCAGTATATAATTCTCAGACCCATTTCCCCCCCAGCCATAATTAGCAGAATTATGCGCCTGCCAGAAACCAAATTGCTATCTCGCCAAATCTGGCAGAATCCTGGCGTTGGCACTGTTCTTTCAGCGCAATTTTTTTCTCTGCACAGATTTTTAGGAGATTTGGGTCACTTCCGGAGCCTGGATGGCGGGTCCCTTCAGCCAAAGCAGTCAACGCCGCCTGGCTCCGCCGGGAACACGGCGCCAGCATCTAATTCCTTTCTCTTTTCTTTCTGGATTGATCCCAGGACTTCGAGAATTCTTTCGTTAATTACAACAGGCTGATTTTTAGGGTTTGTTTGTTGTTGTTTTTTTTTTTTGGTTGTGGTTTGTTTGTTTGTTTGTTTTTCCATGTAGTAATTATTTAGTATTGGATTTCACTAACTCCGACTAAACTGAAGCTTGGCGAAAGCCGCTTCCACACAGGACAACCAATGGCCGACACGGGAGGACCGCGGGACGAGGGCCCGCGCCGGGAAGCGCCTGCTCCGCTCCCGCGGCGCCAGAGCAGAACCGGCGAGCCAGGCACAATCACACCCGTAATCCTGACTGATGCACTTGCGTGCGCTCTGTGGGCACTGATAGCTGAGCACACAGGTGGGTACTTTTCTTTGTGGGGCAGAGCAGACTCTAATGAGATCCCGGAGAGCCCTGGGCATGTGGGGAGGCGCGAGCCGGCGCGGGTGCCCGGGCATTCAAGGACGTGCCGCTGCGAACCGATCTGGAGGTTTTGGAAGTTAGTACCCTGTGCCTCCAGGGGTTCCGGTGCTTATCTACAGGGACACATCCTAACTGCGGAATTTTTGTTGCTAACCACCACTGCCAAGACCAAGAATCAGCCAGCTTTCCCTTCCTTCTCTGCCTGTTTGCTTGTTCCTGTGGAAAGGGTACCTCCCAAATGGGGAAAGAAAACCCTCCCCTATTTTCTGTTCCTTATGCCCAGTCTTGGGATAGAGAAGTGGGTTGTGTGTGTGTGTGTCTGTGTGTGTGTGTGTGTGTGTGTGTGTGTGTGTGTGTTTAATCATACACTGACAAAGATTTCTCCAAAAAAAGTTGAGAGGATCCCTGGTTCCAAAAAAAAAAAAAAAGTGCGGAGAAGTGGATGGGTAGATGGGTGGGTGGAAGGGCTGCAGGACAGAGGCAGGGAAGCCGTGAGAACAAACTTCTGCAAACCTGGCTAAATCTTAGTTGGCGTAAGTGTAAAGGAGGAAAGCAAATTATTCAGATGTTAGGGATCTCAGTATTAAATTCTGGGTGGCTATGTTTTTGTTGCCATTTGCTCATATAGTACATATGAAGTGGCATAGTCATGTTTCATGTAGAGACTCATGATGACAATATCCCCATTACAGTTGGGTATGCTTCAGTTGTACTTCTAAACATGGTGCATTGTATAGGTCTACAAATTTCCTATATTAAGTTTTTCCTTTAGAATACTTCCTACTTTAAATAGCAGGGACAGGCTCATAAACAGTGGTGAATTTCTCTTTTCAAACATTGCAAGAAAATCAGGCTCACTACCTTTTAAAGCTTAGCCCCACCCTTGAAAAAAAAAGTTTCCCAAATGTGATTTGTCCTAGGAAGAAGAAAGCCCAATCCCATCCCTTCTCCCCTCAAGATGACGGCTCACTTAGTCTCGGGGTTCTGGCCCTCTGGTGCAAACAGAACAGTGCCTCTTGCAAGGTCCAGAGACATCCCTCCTGTCTCCATGTTGGCCTCTCAAGGCTCACTCCTTAGGATCTGAACCCGGCAGGGATCTTTCAGATGCTCTGCCCAGCTCGGAAT